>NW_028175106.1:0-53238 GCF_965226575.1 Pagrus pagrus
CTGTTTTAGCACTGTACAGTCGCCTAAGGCTGAAAAGTGGCTTATGTGAAAAATGAGCGTTTCAGAGCGAGAGCAGCCTGTTTTTGCACTAAGCTGCATTTCACTGAAAAAAGGTCTTTCAACCAGGTTTACTAGCCTGAACTGGATGAATTTGGATCTTCTTCATGGCAAAGGAGTTTTTACCTGGAATTTCATTCATTAAAGGTGAAAAGTGGCTTATGTCAAAAATGAGCGTTTCAGAGCGATTGGAGGCTGTTTTAGCACTGTACAGTCGCCTAAGGCTGAAAAGTGGCTTATGTCAAAAATGAGCGTTTCAGAGCGATTGGAGGCTGTTTTAGCGCTGAAAAGTGGCTTATGTGAAAAATGAGCGTTTCAGAGCGAGAGCAGCCTGTTTTTGCACTAAGCTGCATTTCACTGAAAAAAGGTCTTTCAAACAGGTTTACTAGCCTGAACTTGTTGAATTTGGATCTTCTTCATGGCAAAGGAGTTTTTACCTGGAATTTAATTCATTAAGGCTGAAAAGTGGGTTATGTGAAAAATGAGCGTTTCAGAGCGATAGGAGGCTGTTTTAGCACTGTACAGTCGCCTAAGGCTGAAAAGTGGCTTATGTGAAAAATGAGCGTTTCAGAGCGAGAGCAGCCTGTTTTTGCACTAAGCTGCATTTCACTGAAAAAAGGTCTTTCAACCAGGTTTACTAGCCTGAACTGCATGAATTTGGATCTTCTTCATGGCAAAGGAGTTTTTACCTGGAATTTCATTCATTAAAGGTGAAAAGTGGCTTATGTCAAAAATGAGCGTTTCAGAGCGATTGGAGGCTGTTTTAGCACTGTACAGTCGCCTAAGGCTGAAAAGTGGCTTATGTGAAAAATGAGCGTTTCAGAGCGAGAGGAGGCTGTTTTAGCACTGTACAGTCGCCTAAGGCTGAAAAGTGGCTTATGTGAAAAATGAGCGTTTCAGAGCGAGAGCAGCCTGTTTTTGCACTAAGCTGCATTTCACTGAAAAAAGGTCTTTCAAACAGGTTTACTAGCCTGAACTTGTTGAATTTGGATCTTCTTCATGGCAAAGGAGTTTTTACCTGGAATTTAATTCATTAAGGCTGAAAAGTGGGTTATGTGAAAAATGAGCGTTTCAGAGCGATAGGAGGCTGTTTTAGCACTGTACAGTCGCCTAAGGCTGAAAAGTGGCTTATGTGAAAAATGAGCGTTTCAGAGCGAGAGCAGCCTGTTTTTGCACTAAGCTGCATTTCACTGAAAAAAGGTCTTTCAAACAGGTTTACTAGCCTGAACTTGTTGAATTTGGATCTTCTTCATGGCAAAGGAGTTTTTACCTGGAATTTAATTCATTAAGGCTGAAAAGTGGCTTATGTGAAAAATGAGCGTTTCAGAGCGAGAGCAGCCTGTTTTTGCACTAAGCTGCATTTCACTGAAAAAAGGTCTTTCAAACAGGTTTACTAGCCTGAACTGGTTGAATTTGGATCTTCTTCATGGCAAAGGAGTTTTTACCTGGAATTTCATTCATTAAAGGTGAAAAGTGGCTTATGTCAAAAATGAGCGTTTCAGAGCGATTGGAGGCTGTTTTAGCGCTGAAAAGTGGCTTATGTGAAAAATGAGCGTTTCAGAGCGAGAGCAGCCTGTTTTTGCACTAAGCTGCATTTCACTGAAAAAAGGTCTTTCAAACAGGTTTACTAGCCTGAACTTGTTGAATTTGGATCTTCTTCATGGCAAAGGAGTTTTTACCTGGAATTTAATTCATTAAGGCTGAAAAGTGGGTTATGTGAAAAATGAGCGTTTCAGAGCGATAGGAGGCTGTTTTAGCACTGTACAGTCGCCTAAGGCTGAAAAGTGGCTTATGTGAAAAATGAGCGTTTCAGAGCGAGAGCAGCCTGTTTTTGCACTAAGCTGCATTTCACTGAAAAAAGGTCTTTCAACCAGGTTTACTAGCCTGAACTGGATGAATTTGGATCTTCTTCATGGCAAAGGAGTTTTTACCTGGAATTTCATTCATTAAAGGTGAAAAGTGGCTTATGTCAAAAATGAGCGTTTCAGAGCGATTGGAGGCTGTTTTAGCACTGTACAGTCGCCTAAGGCTGAAAAGTGGCTTATGTCAAAAATGAGCGTTTCAGAGCGATTGGAGGCTGTTTTAGCGCTGAAAAGTGGCTTATGTGAAAAATGAGCGTTTCAGAGCGAGAGCAGCCTGTTTTTGCACTAAGCTGCATTTCACTGAAAAAAGGTCTTTCAACCAGGTTTACTAGCCTGAACTGCATGAATTTGGATCTTCTTCATGGCAAAGGAGTTTTTACCTGGAATTTCATTCATTAAAGGTGAAAAGTGGCTTATGTCAAAAATGAGCGTTTCAGAGCGATTGGAGGCTGTTTTAGCGCTGAAAAGTGGCTTATGTGAAAAATGAGCGTTTCAGAGCGAGAGCAGCCTGTTTTTGCACTAAGCTGCATTTCACTGAAAAAAGGTCTTTCAAACAGGTTTACTAGCCTGAACTTGTTGAATTTGGATCTTCTTCATGGCAAAGGAGTTTTTACCTGGAATTTAATTCATTAAGGCTGAAAAGTGGGTTATGTGAAAAATGAGCGTTTCAGAGCGATAGGAGGCTGTTTTAGCACTGCACAGTCGCCTAAGGCTGAAAAGTGGCTTATGTGAAAAATGAGCGTTTCAGAGCGAGAGCAGCCTGTTTTTGCACTAAGCTGCATTTCACTGAAAAAAGGTCTTTCAACCAGGTTTACTAGCCTGAACTGGATGAATTTGGATCTTCTTCATGGCAAAGGAGTTTTTACCTGGAATTTCATTCATTAAAGGTGAAAAGTGGCTTATGTCAAAAATGAGCGTTTCAGAGCGATTGGAGGCTGTTTTAGCACTGTACAGTCGCCTAAGGCTGAAAAGTGGCTTATGTGAAAAATGAGCGTTTCAGAGCGAGAGCAGCCTGTTTTTGCACTAAGCTGCATTTCACTGAAAAAAGGTCTTTCAACCAGGTTTACTAGCCTGAACTGCATGAATTTGGATCTTCTTCATGGCAAAGGAGTTTTTACCTGGAATTTCATTCATTAAAGGTGAAAAGTGGCTTATGTCAAAAATGAGCGTTTCAGAGCGATTGGAGGCTGTTTTAGCGCTGAAAAGTGGCTTATGTGAAAAATGAGCGTTTCAGAGCGAGAGCAGCCTGTTTTTGCACTAAGCTGCATTTCACTGAAAAAAGGTCTTTCAAACAGGTTTACTAGCCTGAACTTGTTGAATTTGGATCTTCTTCATGGCAAAGGAGTTTTTACCTGGAATTTAATTCATTAAGGCTGAAAAGTGGGTTATGTGAAAAATGAGCGTTTCAGAGCGATAGGAGGCTGTTTTAGCACTGTACAGTCGCCTAAGGCTGAAAAGTGGCTTATGTGAAAAATGAGCGTTTCAGAGCGAGAGCAGCCTGTTTTTGCACTAAGCTGCATTTCACTGAAAAAAGGTCTTTCAACCAGGTTTACTAGCCTGAACTGGATGAATTTGGATCTTCTTCATGGCAAAGGAGTTTTTACCTGGAATTTCATTCATTAAAGGTGAAAAGTGGCTTATGTCAAAAATGAGCGTTTCAGAGCGATTGGAGGCTGTTTTAGCACTGTACAGTCGCCTAAGGCTGAAAAGTGGCTTATGTCAAAAATGAGCGTTTCAGAGCGATTGGAGGCTGTTTTAGCGCTGAAAAGTGGCTTATGTGAAAAATGAGCGTTTCAGAGCGAGAGCAGCCTGTTTTTGCACTAAGCTGCATTTCACTGAAAAAAGGTCTTTCAAACAGGTTTACTAGCCTGAACTTGTTGAATTTGGATCTTCTTCATGGCAAAGGAGTTTTTACCTGGAATTTAATTCATTAAGGCTGAAAAGTGGGTTATGTGAAAAATGAGCGTTTCAGAGCGATAGGAGGCTGTTTTAGCACTGTACAGTCGCCTAAGGCTGAAAAGTGGCTTATGTGAAAAATGAGCGTTTCAGAGCGAGAGCAGCCTGTTTTTGCACTAAGCTGCATTTCACTGAAAAAAGGTCTTTCAACCAGGTTTACTAGCCTGAACTGCATGAATTTGGATCTTCTTCATGGCAAAGGAGTTTTTACCTGGAATTTCATTCATTAAAGGTGAAAAGTGGCTTATGTCAAAAATGAGCGTTTCAGAGCGATTGGAGGCTGTTTTAGCACTGTACAGTCGCCTAAGGCTGAAAAGTGGCTTATGTGAAAAATGAGCGTTTCAGAGCGAGAGGAGGCTGTTTTAGCACTGTACAGTCGCCTAAGGCTGAAAAGTGGCTTATGTGAAAAATGAGCGTTTCAGAGCGAGAGCAGCCTGTTTTTGCACTAAGCTGCATTTCACTGAAAAAAGGTCTTTCAAACAGGTTTACTAGCCTGAACTTGTTGAATTTGGATCTTCTTCATGGCAAAGGAGTTTTTACCTGGAATTTAATTCATTAAGGCTGAAAAGTGGGTTATGTGAAAAATGAGCGTTTCAGAGCGATAGGAGGCTGTTTTAGCACTGTACAGTCGCCTAAGGCTGAAAAGTGGCTTATGTGAAAAATGAGCGTTTCAGAGCGAGAGCAGCCTGTTTTTGCACTAAGCTGCATTTCACTGAAAAAAGGTCTTTCAAACAGGTTTACTAGCCTGAACTTGTTGAATTTGGATCTTCTTCATGGCAAAGGAGTTTTTACCTGGAATTTAATTCATTAAGGCTGAAAAGTGGCTTATGTGAAAAATGAGCGTTTCAGAGCGAGAGCAGCCTGTTTTTGCACTAAGCTGCATTTCACTGAAAAAAGGTCTTTCAAACAGGTTTACTAGCCTGAACTGGTTGAATTTGGATCTTCTTCATGGCAAAGGAGTTTTTACCTGGAATTTCATTCATTAAAGGTGAAAAGTGGCTTATGTCAAAAATGAGCGTTTCAGAGCGATTGGAGGCTGTTTTAGCGCTGAAAAGTGGCTTATGTGAAAAATGAGCGTTTCAGAGCGAGAGCAGCCTGTTTTTGCACTAAGCTGCATTTCACTGAAAAAAGGTCTTTCAAACAGGTTTACTAGCCTGAACTTGTTGAATTTGGATCTTCTTCATGGCAAAGGAGTTTTTACCTGGAATTTAATTCATTAAGGCTGAAAAGTGGGTTATGTGAAAAATGAGCGTTTCAGAGCGATAGGAGGCTGTTTTAGCACTGTACAGTCGCCTAAGGCTGAAAAGTGGCTTATGTGAAAAATGAGCGTTTCAGAGCGAGAGCAGCCTGTTTTTGCACTAAGCTGCATTTCACTGAAAAAAGGTCTTTCAACCAGGTTTACTAGCCTGAACTGGATGAATTTGGATCTTCTTCATGGCAAAGGAGTTTTTACCTGGAATTTCATTCATTAAAGGTGAAAAGTGGCTTATGTCAAAAATGAGCGTTTCAGAGCGATTGGAGGCTGTTTTAGCACTGTACAGTCGCCTAAGGCTGAAAAGTGGCTTATGTCAAAAATGAGCGTTTCAGAGCGATTGGAGGCTGTTTTAGCGCTGAAAAGTGGCTTATGTGAAAAATGAGCGTTTCAGAGCGAGAGCAGCCTGTTTTTGCACTAAGCTGCATTTCACTGAAAAAAGGTCTTTCAACCAGGTTTACTAGCCTGAACTGCATGAATTTGGATCTTCTTCATGGCAAAGGAGTTTTTACCTGGAATTTCATTCATTAAAGGTGAAAAGTGGCTTATGTCAAAAATGAGCGTTTCAGAGCGATTGGAGGCTGTTTTAGCGCTGAAAAGTGGCTTATGTGAAAAATGAGCGTTTCAGAGCGAGAGCAGCCTGTTTTTGCACTAAGCTGCATTTCACTGAAAAAAGGTCTTTCAAACAGGTTTACTAGCCTGAACTTGTTGAATTTGGATCTTCTTCATGGCAAAGGAGTTTTTACCTGGAATTTAATTCATTAAGGCTGAAAAGTGGGTTATGTGAAAAATGAGCGTTTCAGAGCGATAGGAGGCTGTTTTAGCACTGTACAGTCGCCTAAGGCTGAAAAGTGGCTTATGTGAAAAATGAGCGTTTCAGAGCGAGAGCAGCCTGTTTTTGCACTAAGCTGCATTTCACTGAAAAAAGGTCTTTCAACCAGGTTTACTAGCCTGAACTGGATGAATTTGGATCTTCTTCATGGCAAAGGAGTTTTTACCTGGAATTTCATTCATTAAAGGTGAAAAGTGGCTTATGTCAAAAATGAGCGTTTCAGAGCGATTGGAGGCTGTTTTAGCACTGTACAGTCGCCTAAGGCTGAAAAGTGGCTTATGTCAAAAATGAGCGTTTCAGAGCGATTGGAGGCTGTTTTAGCGCTGAAAAGTGGCTTATGTGAAAAATGAGCGTTTCAGAGCGAGAGCAGCCTGTTTTTGCACTAAGCTGCATTTCACTGAAAAAAGGTCTTTCAACCAGGTTTACTAGCCTGAACTGCATGAATTTGGATCTTCTTCATGGCAAAGGAGTTTTTACCTGGAATTTCATTCATTAAAGGTGAAAAGTGGCTTATGTCAAAAATGAGCGTTTCAGAGCGATTGGAGGCTGTTTTAGCGCTGAAAAGTGGCTTATGTGAAAAATGAGCGTTTCAGAGCGAGAGCAGCCTGTTTTTGCACTAAGCTGCATTTCACTGAAAAAAGGTCTTTCAAACAGGTTTACTAGCCTGAACTTGTTGAATTTGGATCTTCTTCATGGCAAAGGAGTTTTTACCTGGAATTTAATTCATTAAGGCTGAAAAGTGGGTTATGTGAAAAATGAGCGTTTCAGAGCGATAGGAGGCTGTTTTAGCACTGTACAGTCGCCTAAGGCTGAAAAGTGGCTTATGTGAAAAATGAGCGTTTCAGAGCGAGAGCAGCCTGTTTTTGCACTAAGCTGCATTTCACTGAAAAAAGGTCTTTCAACCAGGTTTACTAGCCTGAACTGGATGAATTTGGATCTTCTTCATGGCAAAGGAGTTTTTACCTGGAATTTCATTCATTAAAGGTGAAAAGTGGCTTATGTCAAAAATGAGCGTTTCAGAGCGATTGGAGGCTGTTTTAGCGCTGAAAAGTGGCTTATGTGAAAAATGAGCGTTTCAGAGCGAGAGCAGCCTGTTTTTGCACTAAGCTGCATTTCACTGAAAAAAGGTCTTTCAACCAGGTTTACTAGCCTGAACTGGATGAATTTGGATCTTCTTCATGGCAAAGGAGTTTTTACCTGGAATTTCATTCATTAAAGGTGAAAAGTGGCTTATGTCAAAAATGAGCGTTTCAGAGCGATTGGAGGCTGTTTTAGCACTGTACAGTCGCCTAAGGCTGAAAAGTGGCTTATGTCAAAAATGAGCGTTTCAGAGCGATTGGAGGCTGTTTTAGCGCTGAAAAGTGGCTTATGTGAAAAATGAGCGTTTCAGAGCGAGAGGAGGCTGTTTTTGCACTAAGCTGCATTTCACTGAAAAAAGGTCTTTCAACCAGGTTTACTAGCCTGAACTGCATGAATTTGGATCTTCTTCATGGCAAAGGAGTTTTTACCTGGAATTTCATTCATTAAAGGTGAAAAGTGGCTTATGTCAAAAATGAGCGTTTCAGAGCGATTGGAGGCTGTTTTAGCGCTGAAAAGTGGCTTATGTGAAAAATGAGCGTTTCAGAGCGAGAGCAGCCTGTTTTTGCACTAAGCTGCATTTCACTGAAAAAAGGTCTTTCAAACAGGTTTACTAGCCTGAACTGGTTGAATTTGGATCTTCTTCATGGCAAAGGAGTTTTTACCTGGAATTTCATTCATTAAAGGTGAAAAGTGGCTTACGTCAAAAATGAGCGTTTCAGAGCGATTGGAGGCTGTTTTAGCGCTGAAAAGTGGCTTATGTGAAAAATGAGCGTTTCAGAGCGAGAGCAGCCTGTTTTTGCACTAAGCTGCATTTCACTGAAAAAAGGTCTTTCAACCAGGTTTACTAGCCTGAACTGCATGAATTTGGATCTTCTTCATGGCAAAGGAGTTTTTACCTGGAATTTCATTCATTAAAGGTGAAAAGTGGCTTATGTCAAAAATGAGCGTTTCAGAGCGATTGGAGGCTGTTTTAGCGCTGAAAAGTGGCTTATGTGAAAAATGAGCGTTTCAGAGCGAGAGCAGCCTGTTTTTGCACTAAGCTGCATTTCACTGAAAAAAGGTCTTTCAAACAGGTTTACTAGCCTGAACTTGTTGAATTTGGATCTTCTTCATGGCAAAGGAGTTTTTACCTGGAATTTAATTCATTAAGGCTGAAAAGTGGGTTATGTGAAAAATGAGCGTTTCAGAGCGATAGGAGGCTGTTTTAGCACTGTACAGTCGCCTAAGGCTGAAAAGTGGCTTATGTGAAAAATGAGCGTTTCAGAGCGAGAGCAGCCTGTTTTTGCACTAAGCTGCATTTCACTGAAAAAAGGTCTTTCAAACAGGTTTACTAGCCTGAACTGGTTGAATTTGGATCTTCTTCATGGCAAAGGAGTTTTTACCTGGAATTTCATTCATTAAAGGTGAAAAGTGGCTTATGTCAAAAATGAGCGTTTCAGAGCGATTGGAGGCTGTTTTAGCGCTGAAAAGTGGCTTATGTGAAAAATGAGCGTTTCAGAGCGAGAGCAGCCTGTTTTTGCACTAAGCTGCATTTCACTGAAAAAAGGTCTTTCAAACAGGTTTACTAGCCTGAACTTGTTGAATTTGGATCTTCTTCATGGCAAAGGAGTTTTTACCTGGAATTTAATTCATTAAGGCTGAAAAGTGGGTTATGTGAAAAATGAGCGTTTCAGAGCGATAGGAGGCTGTTTTAGCACTGTACAGTCGCCTAAGGCTGAAAAGTGGCTTATGTGAAAAATGAGCGTTTCAGAGCGAGAGCAGCCTGTTTTTGCACTAAGCTGCATTTCACTGAAAAAAGGTCTTTCAACCAGGTTTACTAGCCTGAACTGCATGAATTTGGATCTTCTTCATGGCAAAGGAGTTTTTACCTGGAATTTCATTCATTAAAGGTGAAAAGTGGCTTATGTCAAAAATGAGCGTTTCAGAGCGATTGGAGGCTGTTTTAGCGCTGAAAAGTGGCTTATGTGAAAAATGAGCGTTTCAGAGCGAGAGCAGCCTGTTTTTGCACTAAGCTGCATTTCACTGAAAAAAGGTCTTTCAAACAGGTTTACTAGCCTGAACTTGTTGAATTTGGATCTTCTTCATGGCAAAGGAGTTTTTACCTGGAATTTAATTCATTAAGGCTGAAAAGTGGGTTATGTGAAAAATGAGCGTTTCAGAGCGATAGGAGGCTGTTTTAGCACTGCACAGTCGCCTAAGGCTGAAAAGTGGCTTATGTGAAAAATGAGCGTTTCAGAGCGAGAGGAGGCTGTTTTAGCACTGTACAGTCGCCTAAGGCTGAAAAGTGGCTTATGTGAAAAATGAGCGTTTCAGAGCGAGAGCAGCCTGTTTTTGCACTAAGCTGCATTTCACTGAAAAAAGGTCTTTCAAACAGGTTTACTAGCCTGAACTTGTTGAATTTGGATCTTCTTCATGGCAAAGGAGTTTTTACCTGGAATTTAATTCATTAAGGCTGAAAAGTGGGTTATGTGAAAAATGAGCGTTTCAGAGCGATAGGAGGCTGTTTTAGCACTGTACAGTCGCCTAAGGCTGAAAAGTGGCTTATGTGAAAAATGAGCGTTTCAGAGCGAGAGCAGCCTGTTTTTGCACTAAGCTGCATTTCACTGAAAAAAGGTCTTTCAAACAGGTTTACTAGCCTGAACTTGTTGAATTTGGATCTTCTTCATGGCAAAGGAGTTTTTACCTGGAATTTAATTCATTAAGGCTGAAAAGTGGCTTATGTGAAAAATGAGCGTTTCAGAGCGAGAGCAGCCTGTTTTTGCACTAAGCTGCATTTCACTGAAAAAAGGTCTTTCAAACAGGTTTACTAGCCTGAACTGGTTGAATTTGGATCTTCTTCATGGCAAAGGAGTTTTTACCTGGAATTTCATTCATTAAAGGTGAAAAGTGGCTTATGTCAAAAATGAGCGTTTCAGAGCGATTGGAGGCTGTTTTAGCGCTGAAAAGTGGCTTATGTGAAAAATGAGCGTTTCAGAGCGAGAGCAGCCTGTTTTTGCACTAAGCTGCATTTCACTGAAAAAAGGTCTTTCAAACAGGTTTACTAGCCTGAACTTGTTGAATTTGGATCTTCTTCATGGCAAAGGAGTTTTTACCTGGAATTTAATTCATTAAGGCTGAAAAGTGGGTTATGTGAAAAATGAGCGTTTCAGAGCGATAGGAGGCTGTTTTAGCACTGTACAGTCGCCTAAGGCTGAAAAGTGGCTTATGTGAAAAATGAGCGTTTCAGAGCGAGAGCAGCCTGTTTTTGCACTAAGCTGCATTTCACTGAAAAAAGGTCTTTCAACCAGGTTTACTAGCCTGAACTGCATGAATTTGGATCTTCTTCATGGCAAAGGAGTTTTTACCTGGAATTTCATTCATTAAAGGTGAAAAGTGGCTTATGTCAAAAATGAGCGTTTCAGAGCGATTGGAGGCTGTTTTAGCGCTGAAAAGTGGCTTATGTGAAAAATGAGCGTTTCAGAGCGAGAGCAGCCTGTTTTTGCACTAAGCTGCATTTCACTGAAAAAAGGTCTTTCAAACAGGTTTACTAGCCTGAACTTGTTGAATTTGGATCTTCTTCATGGCAAAGGAGTTTTTACCTGGAATTTAATTCATTAAGGCTGAAAAGTGGGTTATGTGAAAAATGAGCGTTTCAGAGCGATAGGAGGCTGTTTTAGCACTGCACAGTCGCCTAAGGCTGAAAAGTGGCTTATGTGAAAAATGAGCGTTTCAGAGCGAGAGGAGGCTGTTTTAGCACTGTACAGTCGCCTAAGGCTGAAAAGTGGCTTATGTGAAAAATGAGCGTTTCAGAGCGAGAGCAGCCTGTTTTTGCACTAAGCTGCATTTCACTGAAAAAAGGTCTTTCAAACAGGTTTACTAGCCTGAACTTGTTGAATTTGGATCTTCTTCATGGCAAAGGAGTTTTTACCTGGAATTTAATTCATTAAGGCTGAAAAGTGGGTTATGTGAAAAATGAGCGTTTCAGAGCGATAGGAGGCTGTTTTAGCACTGTACAGTCGCCTAAGGCTGAAAAGTGGCTTATGTGAAAAATGAGCGTTTCAGAGCGAGAGCAGCCTGTTTTTGCACTAAGCTGCATTTCACTGAAAAAAGGTCTTTCAAACAGGTTTACTAGCCTGAACTTGTTGAATTTGGATCTTCTTCATGGCAAAGGAGTTTTTACCTGGAATTT
The DNA here is from genome assembly GCF_965226575.1 of Pagrus pagrus. Lineage (NCBI taxonomy): Eukaryota > Metazoa > Chordata > Actinopteri > Spariformes > Sparidae > Pagrus > Pagrus pagrus. The sequence goes on from NW_028175106.1 coordinate 11,208, forward strand.
AATTCATTAAGGCTGAAAAGTGGCTTATGTGAAAAATGAGCGTTTCAGAGCGAGAGCAGCCTGTTTTTGCACTAAGCTGCATTTCACTGAAAAAAGGTCTTTCAAACAGGTTTACTAGCCTGAACTGGTTGAATTTGGATCTTCTTCATGGCAAAGGAGTTTTTACCTGGAATTTCATTCATTAAAGGTGAAAAGTGGCTTATGTCAAAAATGAGCGTTTCAGAGCGATTGGAGGCTGTTTTAGCGCTGAAAAGTGGCTTATGTGAAAAATGAGCGTTTCAGAGCGAGAGCAGCCTGTTTTTGCACTAAGCTGCATTTCACTGAAAAAAGGTCTTTCAAACAGGTTTACTAGCCTGAACTTGTTGAATTTGGATCTTCTTCATGGCAAAGGAGTTTTTACCTGGAATTTAATTCATTAAGGCTGAAAAGTGGGTTATGTGAAAAATGAGCGTTTCAGAGCGATAGGAGGCTGTTTTAGCACTGTACAGTCGCCTAAGGCTGAAAAGTGGCTTATGTGAAAAATGAGCGTTTCAGAGCGAGAGCAGCCTGTTTTTGCACTAAGCTGCATTTCACTGAAAAAAGGTCTTTCAACCAGGTTTACTAGCCTGAACTGGATGAATTTGGATCTTCTTCATGGCAAAGGAGTTTTTACCTGGAATTTCATTCATTAAAGGTGAAAAGTGGCTTATGTCAAAAATGAGCGTTTCAGAGCGATTGGAGGCTGTTTTAGCACTGTACAGTCGCCTAAGGCTGAAAAGTGGCTTATGTCAAAAATGAGCGTTTCAGAGCGATTGGAGGCTGTTTTAGCGCTGAAAAGTGGCTTATGTGAAAAATGAGCGTTTCAGAGCGAGAGCAGCCTGTTTTTGCACTAAGCTGCATTTCACTGAAAAAAGGTCTTTCAACCAGGTTTACTAGCCTGAACTGCATGAATTTGGATCTTCTTCATGGCAAAGGAGTTTTTACCTGGAATTTCATTCATTAAAGGTGAAAAGTGGCTTATGTCAAAAATGAGCGTTTCAGAGCGATTGGAGGCTGTTTTAGCGCTGAAAAGTGGCTTATGTGAAAAATGAGCGTTTCAGAGCGAGAGCAGCCTGTTTTTGCACTAAGCTGCATTTCACTGAAAAAAGGTCTTTCAAACAGGTTTACTAGCCTGAACTTGTTGAATTTGGATCTTCTTCATGGCAAAGGAGTTTTTACCTGGAATTTAATTCATTAAGGCTGAAAAGTGGGTTATGTGAAAAATGAGCGTTTCAGAGCGATAGGAGGCTGTTTTAGCACTGTACAGTCGCCTAAGGCTGAAAAGTGGCTTATGTGAAAAATGAGCGTTTCAGAGCGAGAGCAGCCTGTTTTTGCACTAAGCTGCATTTCACTGAAAAAAGGTCTTTCAACCAGGTTTACTAGCCTGAACTGGATGAATTTGGATCTTCTTCATGGCAAAGGAGTTTTTACCTGGAATTTCATTCATTAAAGGTGAAAAGTGGCTTATGTCAAAAATGAGCGTTTCAGAGCGATTGGAGGCTGTTTTAGCACTGTACAGTCGCCTAAGGCTGAAAAGTGGCTTATGTCAAAAATGAGCGTTTCAGAGCGATTGGAGGCTGTTTTAGCGCTGAAAAGTGGCTTATGTGAAAAATGAGCGTTTCAGAGCGAGAGCAGCCTGTTTTTGCACTAAGCTGCATTTCACTGAAAAAAGGTCTTTCAACCAGGTTTACTAGCCTGAACTGCATGAATTTGGATCTTCTTCATGGCAAAGGAGTTTTTACCTGGAATTTCATTCATTAAAGGTGAAAAGTGGCTTATGTCAAAAATGAGCGTTTCAGAGCGATTGGAGGCTGTTTTAGCGCTGAAAAGTGGCTTATGTGAAAAATGAGCGTTTCAGAGCGAGAGCAGCCTGTTTTTGCACTAAGCTGCATTTCACTGAAAAAAGGTCTTTCAAACAGGTTTACTAGCCTGAACTTGTTGAATTTGGATCTTCTTCATGGCAAAGGAGTTTTTACCTGGAATTTAATTCATTAAGGCTGAAAAGTGGGTTATGTGAAAAATGAGCGTTTCAGAGCGATAGGAGGCTGTTTTAGCACTGTACAGTCGCCTAAGGCTGAAAAGTGGCTTATGTGAAAAATGAGCGTTTCAGAGCGAGAGCAGCCTGTTTTTGCACTAAGCTGCATTTCACTGAAAAAAGGTCTTTCAAACAGGTTTACTAGCCTGAACTGGTTGAATTTGGATCTTCTTCATGGCAAAGGAGTTTTTACCTGGAATTTCATTCATTAAAGGTGAAAAGTGGCTTATGTCAAAAATGAGCGTTTCAGAGCGATTGGAGGCTGTTTTAGCGCTGAAAAGTGGCTTATGTGAAAAATGAGCGTTTCAGAGCGAGAGCAGCCTGTTTTTGCACTAAGCTGCATTTCACTGAAAAAAGGTCTTTCAAACAGGTTTACTAGCCTGAACTTGTTGAATTTGGATCTTCTTCATGGCAAAGGAGTTTTTACCTGGAATTTAATTCATTAAGGCTGAAAAGTGGGTTATGTGAAAAATGAGCGTTTCAGAGCGATAGGAGGCTGTTTTAGCACTGTACAGTCGCCTAAGGCTGAAAAGTGGCTTATGTGAAAAATGAGCGTTTCAGAGCGAGAGCAGCCTGTTTTTGCACTAAGCTGCATTTCACTGAAAAAAGGTCTTTCAACCAGGTTTACTAGCCTGAACTGGATGAATTTGGATCTTCTTCATGGCAAAGGAGTTTTTACCTGGAATTTCATTCATTAAAGGTGAAAAGTGGCTTATGTCAAAAATGAGCGTTTCAGAGCGATTGGAGGCTGTTTTAGCACTGTACAGTCGCCTAAGGCTGAAAAGTGGCTTATGTCAAAAATGAGCGTTTCAGAGCGATTGGAGGCTGTTTTAGCGCTGAAAAGTGGCTTATGTGAAAAATGAGCGTTTCAGAGCGAGAGCAGCCTGTTTTTGCACTAAGCTGCATTTCACTGAAAAAAGGTCTTTCAACCAGGTTTACTAGCCTGAACTGCATGAATTTGGATCTTCTTCATGGCAAAGGAGTTTTTACCTGGAATTTCATTCATTAAAGGTGAAAAGTGGCTTATGTCAAAAATGAGCGTTTCAGAGCGATTGGAGGCTGTTTTAGCGCTGAAAAGTGGCTTATGTGAAAAATGAGCGTTTCAGAGCGAGAGCAGCCTGTTTTTGCACTAAGCTGCATTTCACTGAAAAAAGGTCTTTCAAACAGGTTTACTAGCCTGAACTTGTTGAATTTGGATCTTCTTCATGGCAAAGGAGTTTTTACCTGGAATTTAATTCATTAAGGCTGAAAAGTGGGTTATGTGAAAAATGAGCGTTTCAGAGCGATAGGAGGCTGTTTTAGCACTGTACAGTCGCCTAAGGCTGAAAAGTGGCTTATGTGAAAAATGAGCGTTTCAGAGCGAGAGCAGCCTGTTTTTGCACTAAGCTGCATTTCACTGAAAAAAGGTCTTTCAACCAGGTTTACTAGCCTGAACTGGATGAATTTGGATCTTCTTCATGGCAAAGGAGTTTTTACCTGGAATTTCATTCATTAAAGGTGAAAAGTGGCTTATGTCAAAAATGAGCGTTTCAGAGCGATTGGAGGCTGTTTTAGCACTGTACAGTCGCCTAAGGCTGAAAAGTGGCTTATGTCAAAAATGAGCGTTTCAGAGCGATTGGAGGCTGTTTTAGCGCTGAAAAGTGGCTTATGTGAAAAATGAGCGTTTCAGAGCGAGAGCAGCCTGTTTTTGCACTAAGCTGCATTTCACTGAAAAAAGGTCTTTCAACCAGGTTTACTAGCCTGAACTGCATGAATTTGGATCTTCTTCATGGCAAAGGAGTTTTTACCTGGAATTTAATTCATTAAGGCTGAAAAGTGGGTTATGTGAAAAATGAGCGTTTCAGAGCGATAGGAGGCTGTTTTAGCACTGTACAGTCGCCTAAGGCTGAAAAGTGGCTTATGTGAAAAATGAGCGTTTCAGAGCGAGAGGAGGCTGTTTTAGCACTGTACAGTCGCCTAAGGCTGAAAAGTGGCTTATGTGAAAAATGAGCGTTTCAGAGCGAGAGCAGCCTGTTTTTGCACTAAGCTGCATTTCACTGAAAAAAGGTCTTTCAACCAGGTTTACTAGCCTGAACTGCATGAATTTGGATCTTCTTCATGGCAAAGGAGTTTTTACCTGGAATTTCATTCATTAAAGGTGAAAAGTGGCTTATGTCAAAAATGAGCGTTTCAGAGCGATTGGAGGCTGTTTAAGCGCTGAAAAGTGGCTTATGTGAAAAATGAGCGTTTCAGAGCGAGAGCAGCCTGTTTTTGCACTAAGCTGCATTTCACTGAAAAAAGGTCTTTCAAACAGGTTTACTAGCCTGAACTTGTTGAATTTGGATCTTCTTCATGGCAAAGGAGTTTTTACCTGGAATTTAATTCATTAAGGCTGAAAAGTGGGTTATGTGAAAAATGAGCGTTTCAGAGCGATAGGAGGCTGTTTTAGCACTGTACAGTCGCCTAAGGCTGAAAAGTGGCTTATGTGAAAAATGAGCGTTTCAGAGCGAGAGCAGCCTGTTTTTGCACTAAGCTGCATTTCACTGAAAAAAGGTCTTTCAACCAGGTTTACTAGCCTGAACTGGATGAATTTGGATCTTCTTCATGGCAAAGGAGTTTTTACCTGGAATTTCATTCATTAAAGGTGAAAAGTGGCTTATGTCAAAAATGAGCGTTTCAGAGCGATTGGAGGCTGTTTTAGCACTGTACAGTCGCCTAAGGCTGAAAAGTGGCTTATGTCAAAAATGAGCGTTTCAGAGCGATTGGAGGCTGTTTTAGCGCTGAAAAGTGGCTTATGTGAAAAATGAGCGTTTCAGAGCGAGAGCAGCCTGTTTTTGCACTAAGCTGCATTTCACTGAAAAAAGGTCTTTCAAACAGGTTTACTAGCCTGAACTTGTTGAATTTGGATCTTCTTCATGGCAAAGGAGTTTTTACCTGGAATTTAATTCATTAAGGCTGAAAAGTGGGTTATGTGAAAAATGAGCGTTTCAGAGCGATAGGAGGCTGTTTTAGCACTGCACAGTCGCCTAAGGCTGAAAAGTGGCTTATGTGAAAAATGAGCGTTTCAGAGCGAGAGCAGCCTGTTTTTGCACTAAGCTGCATTTCACTGAAAAAAGGTCTTTCAACCAGGTTTACTAGCCTGAACTGGATGAATTTGGATCTTCTTCATGGCAAAGGAGTTTTTACCTGGAATTTCATTCATTAAAGGTGAAAAGTGGCTTATGTCAAAAATGAGCGTTTCAGAGCGATTGGAGGCTGTTTTAGCACTGTACAGTCGCCTAAGGCTGAAAAGTGGCTTATGTGAAAAATGAGCGTTTCAGAGCGAGAGCAGCCTGTTTTTGCACTAAGCTGCATTTCACTGAAAAAAGGTCTTTCAACCAGGTTTACTAGCCTGAACTGCATGAATTTGGATCTTCTTCATGGCAAAGGAGTTTTTACCTGGAATTTCATTCATTAAAGGTGAAAAGTGGCTTATGTAAAAAATGAGCGTTTCAGAGCGATTGGAGGCTGTTTTAGCGCTGAAAAGTGGCTTATGTGAAAAATGAGCGTTTCAGAGCGAGAGCAGCCTGTTTTTGCACTAAGCTGCATTTCACTGAAAAAAGGTCTTTCAAACAGGTTTACTAGCCTGAACTTGTTGAATTTGGATCTTCTTCATGGCAAAGGAGTTTTTACCTGGAATTTAATTCATTAAGGCTGAAAAGTGGGTTATGTGAAAAATGAGCGTTTCAGAGCGATAGGAGGCTGTTTTAGCACTGTACAGTCGCCTAAGGCTGAAAAGTGGCTTATGTGAAAAATGAGCGTTTCAGAGCGAGAGCAGCCTGTTTTTGCACTAAGCTGCATTTCACTGAAAAAAGGTCTTTCAACCAGGTTTACTAGCCTGAACTGGATGAATTTGGATCTTCTTCATGGCAAAGGAGTTTTTACCTGGAATTTCATTCATTAAAGGTGAAAAGTGGCTTATGTCAAAAATGAGCGTTTCAGAGCGATTGGAGGCTGTTTTAGCACTGTACAGTCGCCTAAGGCTGAAAAGTGGCTTATGTCAAAAATGAGCGTTTCAGAGCGATTGGAGGCTGTTTTAGCGCTGAAAAGTGGCTTATGTGAAAAATGAGCGTTTCAGAGCGAGAGCAGCCTGTTTTTGCACTAAGCTGCATTTCACTGAAAAAAGGTCTTTCAAACAGGTTTACTAGCCTGAACTTGTTGAATTTGGATCTTCTTCATGGCAAAGGAGTTTTTACCTGGAATTTAATTCATTAAGGCTGAAAAGTGGGTTATGTGAAAAATGAGCGTTTCAGAGCGATAGGAGGCTGTTTTAGCACTGTACAGTCGCCTAAGGCTGAAAAGTGGCTTATGTGAAAAATGAGCGTTTCAGAGCGAGAGCAGCCTGTTTTTGCACTAAGCTGCATTTCACTGAAAAAAGGTCTTTCAACCAGGTTTACTAGCCTGAACTGCATGAATTTGGATCTTCTTCATGGCAAAGGAGTTTTTACCTGGAATTTCATTCATTAAAGGTGAAAAGTGGCTTATGTCAAAAATGAGCGTTTCAGAGCGATTGGAGGCTGTTTTAGCACTGTACAGTCGCCTAAGGCTGAAAAGTGGCTTATGTGAAAAATGAGCGTTTCAGAGCGAGAGGAGGCTGTTTTAGCACTGTACAGTCGCCTAAGGCTGAAAAGTGGCTTATGTGAAAAATGAGCGTTTCAGAGCGAGAGCAGCCTGTTTTTGCACTAAGCTGCATTTCACTGAAAAAAGGTCTTTCAAACAGGTTTACTAGCCTGAACTTGTTGAATTTGGATCTTCTTCATGGCAAAGGAGTTTTTACCTGGAATTTAATTCATTAAGGCTGAAAAGTGGGTTATGTCAAAAATGAGCGTTTCAGAGCGATAGGAGGCTGTTTTAGCACTGTACAGTCGCCTAAGGCTGAAAAGTGGCTTATGTGAAAAATGAGCGTTTCAGAGCGAGAGCAGCCTGTTTTTGCACTAAGCTGCATTTCACTGAAAAAAGTTCTTTCAAACAGGTTTACTAGCCTGAACTGGTTGAATTTGGATCTTCTTCATGGCAAAGGAGTTTTTACCTGGAATTTCATTCATTAAAGGTGAAAAGTGGCTTATGTCAAAAATGAGCGTTTCAGAGCGATTGGAGGCTGTTTTAGCACTGTACAGTCGCCTAAGGCTGAAAAGTGGCTTATGTGAAAAATGAGCGTTTCAGAGCGAGAGGAGGCTGTTTTAGCACTGTACAGTCGCCTAAGGCTGAAAAGTGGCTTATGTCAAAAATGAGCGTTTCAGAGCGATTGGAGGCTGTTTTAGCGCTGAAAAGTGGCTTATGTGAAAAATGAGCGTTTCAGAGCGAGAGCAGCCTGTTTTTGCACTAAGCTGCATTTCACTGAAAAAAGGTCTTTCAAACAGGTTTACTAGCCTGAACTGGTTGAATTTGGATCTTCTTCATGGCAAAGGAGTTTTTACCTGGAATTTCATTCATTAAAGGTGAAAAGTGGCTTATGTCAAAAATGAGCGTTTCAGAGCGATTGGAGGCTGTTTTAGCGCTGAAAAGTGGCTTATGTGAAAAATGAGCGTTTCAGAGCGAGAGCAGCCTGTTTTTGCACTAAGCTGCATTTCACTGAAAAAAGGTCTTTCAACCAGGTTTACTAGCCTGAACTGCATGAATTTGGATCTTCTTCATGGCAAAGGAGTTTTTACCTGGAATTTCATTCATTAAAGGTGAAAAGTGGCTTATGTCAAAAATGAGCGTTTCAGAGCGATTGGAGGCTGTTTTAGCGCTGAAAAGTGGCTTATGTGGAAAAATGAGCGTTTCAGAGCGAGAGCAGCCTGTTTTTGCACTAAGCTGCATTTCACTGAAAAAAGGTCTTTCAAACAGGTTTACTAGCCTGAACTTGTTGAATTTGGATCTTCTTCATGGCAAAGGAGTTTTTACCTGGAATTTAATTCATTAAGGCTGAAAAGTGGGTTATGTGAAAAATGAGCGTTTCAGAGCGATAGGAGGCTGTTTTAGCACTGTACAGTCGCCTAAGGCTGAAAAGTGGCTTATGTGAAAAATGAGCGTTTCAGAGCGAGAGGAGGCTGTTTTAGCACTGTACAGTCGCCTAAGGCTGAAAAGTGGCTTATGTGAAAAATGAGCGTTTCAGAGCGAGAGCAGCCTGTTTTTGCACTAAGCTGCATTTCACTGAAAAAAGGTCTTTCAACCAGGTTTACTAGCCTGAACTGGATGAATTTGGATCTTCTTCATGGCAAAGGAGCTTTTACCTGGAATTTCATTCATTAAAGGTGAAAAGTGGCTTATGTCAAAAATGAGCGTTTCAGAGCGATTGGAGGCTGTTTTAGCGCTGAAAAGTGGCTTATGTGAAAAATGAGCGTTTCAGAGCGAGAGCAGCCTGTTTTTGCACTAAGCTGCATTTCACTGAAAAAAGGTCTTTCAACCAGGTTTACTAGCCTGAACTGCATGAATTTGGATCTTCTTCATGGCAAAGGAGTTTTTACCTGGAATTTCATTCATTAAAGGTGAAAAGTGGCTTATGTCAAAAATGAGCGTTTCAGAGCGATTGGAGGCTGTTTTAGCACTGTACAGTCGCCTAAGGCTGAAAAGTGGCTTATGTGAAAAATGAGCGTTTCAGAGCGAGAGCAGCCTGTTTTTGCACTAAGCTGCATTTCACTGAAAAAAGGTCTTTCAACCAGGTTTACTAGCCTGAACTGGTTGAATTTGGATCTTCTTCATGGCAAAGGAGTTTTTACCTGGAATTTCATTCATTAAAGGTGAAAAGTGGCTTATGTCAAAAATGAGCGTTTCAGAGCGATTGGAGGCTGTTTTAGCGCTGAAAAGTGGCTTATGTGAAAAATGAGCGTTTCAGAGCGAGAGCAGCCTGTTTTGGCACTAAGCTGCATTTCACTGAAAAAAGGTCTTTCAACCAGGTTTACTAGCCTGAACTGGATGAATTTGGATCTTCTTCATGGCAAAGGAGTTTTTACCTGGAATTTCATTCATTAAAGGTGAAAAGTGGCTTATGTCAAAAATGAGCGTTTCAGAGCGATTGGAGGCTGTTTTAGCGCTGAAAAGTGGCTTATGTGAAAAATGAGCGTTTCAGAGCGAGAGCAGCCTGTTTTTGCACTAAGCTGCATTTCACTGAAAAAAGGTCTTTCAAACAGGTTTACTAGCCTGAACTGGTTGAATTTGGATCTTCTTCATGGCAAAGGAGTTTTTACCTGGAATTTCATTCATTAAAGGTGAAAAGTGGCTTATGTCAAAAATGAGCGTTTCAGAGCGATTGGAGGCTGTTTTAGCGCTGAAAAGTGGCTTATGTGAAAAATGAGCGTTTCAGAGCGAGAGCAGCCTGTTTTTGCACTAAGCTGCATTTCACTGAAAAAAGGTCTTTCAAACAGGTTTACTAGCCTGAACTTGTTGAATTTGGATCTTCTTCATGGCAAAGGAGTTTTTACCTGGAATTTAATTCATTAAGGCTGAAAAGTGGGTTATGTGAAAAATGAGCGTTTCAGAGCGATAGGAGGCTGTTTTAGCACTGTACAGTCGCCTAAGGCTGAAAAGTGGCTTATGTGAAAAATGAGCGTTTCAGAGCGAGAGCAGCCTGTTTTTGCACTAAGCTGCATTTCACTGAAAAAAGGTCTTTCAACCAGGTTTACTAGCCTGAACTGGATGAATTTGGATCTTCTTCATGGCAAAGGAGTTTTTACCTGGAATTTCATTCATTAAAGGTGAAAAGTGGCTTATGTCAAAAATGAGCGTTTCAGAGCGATTGGAGGCTGTTTTAGCGCTGAAAAGTGGCTTATGTGAAAAATGAGCGTTTCAGAGCGAGAGCAGCCTGTTTTTGCACTAAGCTGCATTTCACTGAAAAAAGGTCTTTCAAACAGGTTTACTAGCCTGAACTGGTTGAATTTGGATCTTCTTCATGGCAAATGAGTTTTTACCTGGAATTTAATTCATTAAGGCTGAAAAGTGGGTTATGTCAAAAATGAGCGTTTCAGAGCGATAGGAGGCTGTTTTAGCACTGTACAGTCGCCTAAGGCTGAAAAGTGGCTTATGTGAAAAATGAGCGTTTCAGAGCGAGAGCAGCCTGTTTTTGCACTAAGCTGCATTTCACTGAAAAAAGGTCTTTCAACCAGGTTTACTAGCCTGAACTGGATGAATTTGGATCTTCTTCATGGCAAAGGAGTTTTTACCTGGAATTTCATTCATTAAAGGTGAAAAGTGGCTTATGTCAAAAATGAGCGTTTCAGAGCGATTGGAGGCTGTTTTAGCACTGTACAGTCGCCTAAGGCTGAAAAGTGGCTTATGTCAAAAATGAGCGTTTCAGAGCGATTGGAGGCTGTTTTAGCACTGTACAGTCGCCTAAGGCTGAAAAGTGGCTTATGTCAAAAATGAGCGTTTCAGAGCGATTGGAGGCTGTTTTAGCGCTGAAAAGTGGCTTATGTGAAAAATGAGCGTTTCAGAGCGAGAGCAGCCTGTTTTTGCACTAAGCTGCATTTCACTGAAAAAAGGTCTTTCAACCAGGTTTACTAGCCTGAACTGCATGAATTTGGATCTTCTTCATGGCAAAGGAGTTTTTACCTGGAATTTCATTCATTAAAGGTGAAAAGTGGCTTATGTCAAAAATGAGCGTTTCAGAGCGATTGGAGGCTGTTTTAGCGCTGAAAAGTGGCTTATGTGAAAAATGAGCGTTTCAGAGCGAGAGCAGCCTGTTTTTGCACTAAGCTGCATTTCACTGAAAAAAGGTCTTTCAAACAGGTTTACTAGCCTGAACTTGTTGAATTTGGATCTTCTTCATGGCAAAGGAGTTTTTACCTGGAATTTAATTCATTAAGGCTGAAAAGTGGGTTATGTGAAAAATGAGCGTTTCAGAGCGATAGGAGGCTGTTTTAGCACTGTACAGTCGCCTAAGGCTGAAAAGTGGCTTATGTGAAAAATGAGCGTTTCAGAGCGAGAGCAGCCTGTTTTTGCACTAAGCTGCATTTCACTGAAAAAAGGTCTTTCAACCAGGTTTACTAGCCTGAACTGGATGAATTTGGATCTTCTTCATGGCAAAGGAGTTTTTACCTGGAATTTCATTCATTAAAGGTGAAAAGTGGCTTATGTCAAAAATGAGCGTTTCAGAGCGATTGGAGGCTGTTTTAGCACTGTACAGTCGCCTAAGGCTGAAAAGTGGCTTATGTCAAAAATGAGCGTTTCAGAGCGATTGGAGGCTGTTTTAGCGCTGAAAAGTGGCTTATGTGAAAAATGAGCGTTTCAGAGCGAGAGCAGCCTGTTTTTGCACTAAGCTGCATTTCACTGAAAAAAGGTCTTTCAAACAGGTTTACTAGCCTGAACTGGTTGAATTTGGATCTTCTTCATGGCAAATGAGTTTTTACCTGGAATTTAATTCATTAAGGCTGAAAAGTGGGTTATGTCAAAAATGAGCGTTTCAGAGCGATAGGAGGCTGTTTTAGCACTGTACAGTCGCCTAAGGCTGAAAAGTGGCTTATGTGAAAAATGAGCGTTTCAGAGCGAGAGGAGGCTGTTTTAGCACTGTACAGTCGCCTAAGGCTGAAAAGTGGCTTATGTGAAAAATGAGCGTTTCAGAGCGAGAGCAGCCTGTTTTTGCACTAAGCTGCATTTCACTGAAAAAAGGTCTTTCAACCAGGTTTACTAGCCTGAACTGGATGAATTTGGATCTTCTTCATGGCAAAGGAGTTTTTACCTGGAATTTCATTCATTAAAGGTGAAAAGTGGCTTATGTCAAAAATGAGCGTTTCAGAGCGATTGGAGGCTGTTTTAGCACTGTACAGTCGCCTAAGGCTGAAAAGTGGCTTATGTCAAAAATGAGCGTTTCAGAGCGATTGGAGGCTGTTTTAGCGCTGAAAAGTGGCTTATGTGAAAAATGAGCGTTTCAGAGCGAGAGCAGCCTGTTTTTGCACTAAGCTGCATTTCACTGAAAAAAGGTCTTTCAACCAGGTTTACTAGCCTGAACTGCATGAATTTGGATCTTCTTCATGGCAAAGGAGTTTTTACCTGGAATTTAATTCATTAAGGCTGAAAAGTGGGTTATGTGAAAAATGAGCGTTTCAGAGCGATAGGAGGCTGTTTTAGCACTGTACAGTCGCCTAAGGCTGAAAAGTGGCTTATGTGAAAAATGAGCGTTTCAGAGCGAGAGGAGGCTGTTTTAGCACTGTACAGTCGCCTAAGGCTGAAAAGTGGCTTATGTGAAAAATGAGCGTTTCAGAGCGAGAGCAGCCTGTTTTTGCACTAAGCTGCATTTCACTGAAAAAAGGTCTTTCAACCAGGTTTACTAGCCTGAACTGCATGAATTTGGATCTTCTTCATGGCAAAGGAGTTTTTACCTGGAATTTCATTCATTAAAGGTGAAAAGTGGCTTATGTCAAAAATGAGCGTTTCAGAGCGATTGGAGGCTGTTTAAGCGCTGAAAAGTGGCTTATGTGAAAAATGAGCGTTTCAGAGCGAGAGCAGCCTGTTTTTGCACTAAGCTGCATTTCACTGAAAAAAGGTCTTTCAAACAGGTTTACTAGCCTGAACTTGTTGAATTTGGATCTTCTTCATGGCAAAGGAGTTTTTACCTGGAATTTAATTCATTAAGGCTGAAAAGTGGGTTATGTGAAAAATGAGCGTTTCAGAGCGATAGGAGGCTGTTTTAGCACTGTACAGTCGCCTAAGGCTGAAAAGTGGCTTATGTGAAAAATGAGCGTTTCAGAGCGAGAGCAGCCTGTTTTTGCACTAAGCTGCATTTCACTGAAAAAAGGTCTTTCAACCAGGTTTACTAGCCTGAACTGGATGAATTTGGATCTTCTTCATGGCAAAGGAGTTTTTACCTGGAATTTCATTCATTAAAGGTGAAAAGTGGCTTATGTCAAAAATGAGCGTTTCAGAGCGATTGGAGGCTGTTTTAGCACTGTACAGTCGCCTAAGGCTGAAAAGTGGCTTATGTCAAAAATGAGCGTTTCAGAGCGATTGGAGGCTGTTTTAGCGCTGAAAAGTGGCTTATGTGAAAAATGAGCGTTTCAGAGCGAGAGCAGCCTGTTTTTGCACTAAGCTGCATTTCACTGAAAAAAGGTCTTTCAAACAGGTTTACTAGCCTGAACTTGTTGAATTTGGATCTTCTTCATGGCAAAGGAGTTTTTACCTGGAATTTAATTCATTAAGGCTGAAAAGTGGGTTATGTGAAAAATGAGCGTTTCAGAGCGATAGGAGGCTGTTTTAGCACTGCACAGTCGCCTAAGGCTGAAAAGTGGCTTATGTGAAAAATGAGCGTTTCAGAGCGAGAGCAGCCTGTTTTTGCACTAAGCTGCATTTCACTGAAAAAAGGTCTTTCAACCAGGTTTACTAGCCTGAACTGGATGAATTTGGATCTTCTTCATGGCAAAGGAGTTTTTACCTGGAATTTCATTCATTAAAGGTGAAAAGTGGCTTATGTCAAAAATGAGCGTTTCAGAGCGATTGGAGGCTGTTTTAGCGCTGAAAAGTGGCTTATGTGAAAAATGAGCGTTTCAGAGCGAGAGCAGCCTGTTTTTGCACTAAGCTGCATTTCACTGAAAAAAGGTCTTTCAAACAGGTTTACTAGCCTGAACTTGTTGAATTTGGATCTTCTTCATGGCAAAGGAGTTTTTACCTGGAATTTAATTCATTAAGGCTGAAAAGTGGGTTATGTGAAAAATGAGCGTTTCAGAGCGATAGGAGGCTGTTTTAGCACTGCACAGTCGCCTAAGGCTGAAAAGTGGCTTATGTGAAAAATGAGCGTTTCAGAGCGAGAGCAGCCTGTTTTTGCACTAAGCTGCATTTCACTGAAAAAAGGTCTTTCAACCAGGTTTACTAGCCTGAACTGGATGAATTTGGATCTTCTTCATGGCAAAGGAGTTTTTACCTGGAATTTCATTCATTAAAGGTGAAAAGTGGCTTATGTCAAAAATGAGCGTTTCAGAGCGATTGGAGGCTGTTTTAGCACTGTACAGTCGCCTAAGGCTGAAAAGTGGCTTATGTGAAAAATGAGCGTTTCAGAGCGAGAGCAGCCTGTTTTTGCACTAAGCTGCATTTCACTGAAAAAAGGTCTTTCAACCAGGTTTACTAGCCTGAACTGCATGAATTTGGATCTTCTTCATGGCAAAGGAGTTTTTACCTGGAATTTCATTCATTAAAGGTGAAAAGTGGCTTATGTCAAAAATGAGCGTTTCAGAGCGATTGGAGGCTGTTTTAGCGCTGAAAAGTGGCTTATGTGAAAAATGAGCGTTTCAGAGCGAGAGCAGCCTGTTTTTGCACTAAGCTGCATTTCACTGAAAAAAGGTCTTTCAAACAGGTTTACTAGCCTGAACTTGTTGAATTTGGATCTTCTTCATGGCAAAGGAGTTTTTACCTGGAATTTAATTCATTAAGGCTGAAAAGTGGGTTATGTGAAAAATGAGCGTTTCAGAGCGATAGGAGGCTGTTTTAGCACTGTACAGTCGCCTAAGGCTGAAAAGTGGCTTATGTGAAAAATGAGCGTTTCAGAGCGAGAGCAGCCTGTTTTTGCACTAAGCTGCATTTCACTGAAAAAAGGTCTTTCAACCAGGTTTACTAGCCTGAACTGGATGAATTTGGATCTTCTTCATGGCAAAGGAGTTTTTACCTGGAATTTCATTCATTAAAGGTGAAAAGTGGCTTATGTCAAAAATGAGCGTTTCAGAGCGATTGGAGGCTGTTTTAGCACTGTACAGTCGCCTAAGGCTGAAAAGTGGCTTATGTCAAAAATGAGCGTTTCAGAGCGATTGGAGGCTGTTTTAGCGCTGAAAAGTGGCTTATGTGAAAAATGAGCGTTTCAGAGCGAGAGCAGCCTGTTTTTGCACTAAGCTGCATTTCACTGAAAAAAGGTCTTTCAAACAGGTTTACTAGCCTGAACTTGTTGAATTTGGATCTTCTTCATGGCAAAGGAGTTTTTACCTGGAATTTAATTCATTAAGGCTGAAAAGTGGGTTATGTGAAAAATGAGCGTTTCAGAGCGATAGGAGGCTGTTTTAGCACTGTACAGTCGCCTAAGGCTGAAAAGTGGCTTATGTGAAAAATGAGCGTTTCAGAGCGAGAGCAGCCTGTTTTTGCACTAAGCTGCATTTCACTGAAAAAAGGTCTTTCAACCAGGTTTACTAGCCTGAACTGCATGAATTTGGATCTTCTTCATGGCAAAGGAGTTTTTACCTGGAATTTCATTCATTAAAGGTGAAAAGTGGCTTATGTCAAAAATGAGCGTTTCAGAGCGATTGGAGGCTGTTTTAGCACTGTACAGTCGCCTAAGGCTGAAAAGTGGCTTATGTGAAAAATGAGCGTTTCAGAGCGAGAGGAGGCTGTTTTAGCACTGTACAGTCGCCTAAGGCTGAAAAGTGGCTTATGTGAAAAATGAGCGTTTCAGAGCGAGAGCAGCCTGTTTTTGCACTAAGCTGCATTTCACTGAAAAAAGGTCTTTCAAACAGGTTTACTAGCCTGAACTTGTTGAATTTGGATCTTCTTCATGGCAAAGGAGTTTTTACCTGGAATTTAATTCATTAAGGCTGAAAAGTGGGTTATGTCAAAAATGAGCGTTTCAGAGCGATAGGAGGCTGTTTTAGCACTGTACAGTCGCCTAAGGCTGAAAAGTGGCTTATGTGAAAAATGAGCGTTTCAGAGCGAGAGCAGCCTGTTTTTGCACTAAGCTGCATTTCACTGAAAAAAGTTCTTTCAAACAGGTTTACTAGCCTGAACTGGTTGAATTTGGATCTTCTTCATGGCAAAGGAGTTTTTACCTGGAATTTCATTCATTAAAGGTGAAAAGTGGCTTATGTCAAAAATGAGCGTTTCAGAGCGATTGGAGGCTGTTTTAGCACTGTACAGTCGCCTAAGGCTGAAAAGTGGCTTATGTGAAAAATGAGCGTTTCAGAGCGAGAGGAGGCTGTTTTAGCACTGTACAGTCGCCTAAGGCTGAAAAGTGGCTTATGTCAAAAATGAGCGTTTCAGAGCGATTGGAGGCTGTTTTAGCGCTGAAAAGTGGCTTATGTGAAAAATGAGCGTTTCAGAGCGAGAGCAGCCTGTTTTTGCACTAAGCTGCATTTCACTGAAAAAAGGTCTTTCAAACAGGTTTACTAGCCTGAACTGGTTGAATTTGGATCTTCTTCATGGCAAAGGAGTTTTTACCTGGAATTTCATTCATTAAAGGTGAAAAGTGGCTTATGTCAAAAATGAGCGTTTCAGAGCGATTGGAGGCTGTTTTAGCGCTGAAAAGTGGCTTATGTGAAAAATGAGCGTTTCAGAGCGAGAGCAGCCTGTTTTTGCACTAAGCTGCATTTCACTGAAAAAAGGTCTTTCAACCAGGTTTACTAGCCTGAACTGCATGAATTTGGATCTTCTTCATGGCAAAGGAGTTTTTACCTGGAATTTCATTCATTAAAGGTGAAAAGTGGCTTATGTCAAAAATGAGCGTTTCAGAGCGATTGGAGGCTGTTTTAGCGCTGAAAAGTGGCTTATGTGGAAAAATGAGCGTTTCAGAGCGAGAGCAGCCTGTTTTTGCACTAAGCTGCATTTCACTGAAAAAAGGTCTTTCAAACAGGTTTACTAGCCTGAACTTGTTGAATTTGGATCTTCTTCATGGCAAAGGAGTTTTTACCTGGAATTTAATTCATTAAGGCTGAAAAGTGGGTTATGTGAAAAATGAGCGTTTCAGAGCGATAGGAGGCTGTTTTAGCACTGTACAGTCGCCTAAGGCTGAAAAGTGGCTTATGTGAAAAATGAGCGTTTCAGAGCGAGAGGAGGCTGTTTTAGCACTGTACAGTCGCCTAAGGCTGAAAAGTGGCTTATGTGAAAAATGAGCGTTTCAGAGCGAGAGCAGCCTGTTTTTGCACTAAGCTGCATTTCACTGAAAAAAGGTCTTTCAACCAGGTTTACTAGCCTGAACTGGATGAATTTGGATCTTCTTCATGGCAAAGGAGCTTTTACCTGGAATTTCATTCATTAAAGGTGAAAAGTGGCTTATGTCAAAAATGAGCGTTTCAGAGCGATTGGAGGCTGTTTTAGCGCTGAAAAGTGGCTTATGTGAAAAATGAGCGTTTCAGAGCGAGAGCAGCCTGTTTTTGCACTAAGCTGCATTTCACTGAAAAAAGGTCTTTCAACCAGGTTTACTAGCCTGAACTGCATGAATTTGGATCTTCTTCATGGCAAAGGAGTTTTTACCTGGAATTTCATTCATTAAAGGTGAAAAGTGGCTTATGTCAAAAATGAGCGTTTCAGAGCGATTGGAGGCTGTTTTAGCACTGTACAGTCGCCTAAGGCTGAAAAGTGGCTTATGTGAAAAATGAGCGTTTCAGAGCGAGAGCAGCCTGTTTTTGCACTAAGCTGCATTTCACTGAAAAAAGGTCTTTCAACCAGGTTTACTAGCCTGAACTGGTTGAATTTGGATCTTCTTCATGGCAAAGGAGTTTTTACCTGGAATTTCATTCATTAAAGGTGAAAAGTGGCTTATGTCAAAAATGAGCGTTTCAGAGCGATTGGAGGCTGTTTTAGCGCTGAAAAGTGGCTTATGTGAAAAATGAGCGTTTCAGAGCGAGAGCAGCCTGTTTTGGCACTAAGCTGCATTTCACTGAAAAAAGGTCTTTCAACCAGGTTTACTAGCCTGAACTGGATGAATTTGGATCTTCTTCATGGCAAAGGAGTTTTTACCTGGAATTTCATTCATTAAAGGTGAAAAGTGGCTTATGTCAAAAATGAGCGTTTCAGAGCGATTGGAGGCTGTTTTAGCGCTGAAAAGTGGCTTATGTGAAAAATGAGCGTTTCAGAGCGAGAGCAGCCTGTTTTTGCACTAAGCTGCATTTCACTGAAAAAAGGTCTTTCAAACAGGTTTACTAGCCTGAACTGGTTGAATTTGGATCTTCTTCATGGCAAAGGAGTTTTTACCTGGAATTTCATTCATTAAAGGTGAAAAGTGGCTTATGTCAAAAATGAGCGTTTCAGAGCGATTGGAGGCTGTTTTAGCGCTGAAAAGTGGCTTATGTGAAAAATGAGCGTTTCAGAGCGAGAGCAGCCTGTTTTTGCACTAAGCTGCATTTCACTGAAAAAAGGTCTTTCAAACAGGTTTACTAGCCTGAACTTGTTGAATTTGGATCTTCTTCATGGCAAAGGAGTTTTTACCTGGAATTTAATTCATTAAGGCTGAAAAGTGGGTTATGTGAAAAATGAGCGTTTCAGAGCGATAGGAGGCTGTTTTAGCACTGTACAGTCGCCTAAGGCTGAAAAGTGGCTTATGTGAAAAATGAGCGTTTCAGAGCGAGAGCAGCCTGTTTTTGCACTAAGCTGCATTTCACTGAAAAAAGGTCTTTCAACCAGGTTTACTAGCCTGAACTGGATGAATTTGGATCTTCTTCATGGCAAAGGAGTTTTTACCTGGAATTTCATTCATTAAAGGTGAAAAGTGGCTTATGTCAAAAATGAGCGTTTCAGAGCGATTGGAGGCTGTTTTAGCACTGTACAGTCGCCTAAGGCTGAAAAGTGGCTTATGTCAAAAATGAGCGTTTCAGAGCGATTGGAGGCTGTTTTAGCGCTGAAAAGTGGCTTATGTGAAAAATGAGCGTTTCAGAGCGAGAGCAGCCTGTTTTTGCACTAAGCTGCATTTCACTGAAAAAAGGTCTTTCAAACAGGTTTACTAGCCTGAACTGGTTGAATTTGGATCTTCTTCATGGCAAATGAGTTTTTACCTGGAATTTAATTCATTAAGGCTGAAAAGTGGGTTATGTCAAAAATGAGCGTTTCAGAGCGATAGGAGGCTGTTTTAGCACTGTACAGTCGCCTAAGGCTGAAAAGTGGCTTATGTGAAAAATGAGCGTTTCAGAGCGAGAGCAGCCTGTTTTTGCACTAAGCTGCATTTCACTGAAAAAAGGTCTTTCAACCAGGTTTACTAGCCTGAACTGCATGAATTTGGATCTTCTTCATGGCAAAGGAGTTTTTACCTGGAATTTCATTCATTAAAGGTGAAAAGTGGCTTATGTCAAAAATGAGCGTTTCAGAGCGATTGGAGGCTGTTTTAGCGCTGAAAAGTGGCTTATGTGAAAAATGAGCGTTTCAGAGCGAGAGCAGCCTGTTTTTGCACTAAGCTGCATTTCACTGAAAAAAGGTCTTTCAAACAGGTTTACTAGCCTGAACTTGTTGAATTTGGATCTTCTTCATGGCAAAGGAGTTTTTACCTGGAATTTAATTCATTAAGGCTGAAAAGTGGGTTATGTGAAAAATGAGCGTTTCAGAGCGATAGGAGGCTGTTTTAGCACTGTACAGTCGCCTAAGGCTGAAAAGTGGCTTATGTGAAAAATGAGCGTTTCAGAGCGAGAGCAGCCTGTTTTTGCACTAAGCTGCATTTCACTGAAAAAAGGTCTTTCAACCAGGTTTACTAGCCTGAACTGGATGAATTTGGATCTTCTTCATGGCAAAGGAGTTTTTACCTGGAATTTCATTCATTAAAGGTGAAAAGTGGCTTATGTCAAAAATGAGCGTTTCAGAGCGATTGGAGGCTGTTTTAGCACTGTACAGTCGCCTAAGGCTGAAAAGTGGCTTATGTCAAAAATGAGCGTTTCAGAGCGATTGGAGGCTGTTTTAGCGCTGAAAAGTGGCTTATGTGAAAAATGAGCGTTTCAGAGCGAGAGCAGCCTGTTTTTGCACTAAGCTGCATTTCACTGAAAAAAGGTCTTTCAAACAGGTTTACTAGCCTGAACTGGTTGAATTTGGATCTTCTTCATGGCAAATGAGTTTTTACCTGGAATTTAATTCATTAAGGCTGAAAAGTGGGTTATGTCAAAAATGAGCGTTTCAGAGCGATAGGAGGCTGTTTTAGCACTGTACAGTCGCCTAAGGCTGAAAAGTGGCTTATGTGAAAAATGAGCGTTTCAGAGCGAGAGGAGGCTGTTTTAGCACTGTACAGTCGCCTAAGGCTGAAAAGTGGCTTATGTGAAAAATGAGCGTTTCAGAGCGAGAGCAGCCTGTTTTTGCACTAAGCTGCATTTCACTGAAAAAAGGTCTTTCAACCAGGTTTACTAGCCTGAACTGGATGAATTTGGATCTTCTTCATGGCAAAGGAGTTTTTACCTGGAATTTCATTCATTAAAGGTGAAAAGTGGCTTATGTCAAAAATGAGCGTTTCAGAGCGATTGGAGGCTGTTTTAGCGCTGAAAAGTGGCTTATGTGAAAAATGAGCGTTTCAGAGCGAGAGCAGCCTGTTTTTGCACTAAGCTGCATTTCACTGAAAAAAGGTCTTTCAAACAGGTTTACTAGCCTGAACTGGTTGAATTTGGATCTTCTTCATGGCAAAGGAGTTTTTACCTGGAATTTCATTCATTAAAGGTGAAAAGTGGCTTATGTCAAAAATGAGCGTTTCAGAGCGATTGGAGGCTGTTTTAGCACTGTACAGTCGCCTAAGGCTGAAAAGTGGCTTATGTCAAAAATGAGCGTTTCAGAGCGATTGGAGGCTGTTTTAGCGCTGAAAAGTGGCTTATGTGAAAAATGAGCGTTTCAGAGCGAGAGCAGCCTGTTTTTGCACTAAGCTGCATTTCACTGAAAAAAGGTCTTTCAAACAGGTTTACTAGCCTGAACTGGTTGAATTTGGATCTTCTTCATGGCAAAGGAGTTTTTACCTGGAATTTCATTCATTAAAGGTGAAAAGTGGCTTATGTCAAAAATGAGCGTTTCAGAGCGATAGGAGGCTGTTTTAGCACTGTACAGTCGCCTAAGGCTGAAAAGTGGCTTATGTCAAAAATGAGCGTTTCAGAGCGATTGGAGGCTGTTTTATCGCTGAAAAGTGGCTTATGTGAAAAATGAGCGTTTCAGAGCGAGAGCAGCCTGTTTTTGCACTAAGCTGCATTTCACTGAAAAAAGGTCTTTCAAACAGGTTTACTAGCCTGAACTGGTTGAATTTGGATCTTCTTCATGGCAAATGAGTTTTTACCTGGAATTTAATTCATTAAGGCTGAAAAGTGGGTTATGTCAAAAATGAGCGTTTCAGAGCGAGAGGAGGCTGTTTTAGCACTGTACAGTCGCCTAAGGCTGAAAAGTGGCTTATGTGAAAAATGAGCGTTTCAGAGCGAGAGCAGCCTGTTTTTGCACTAAGCTGCATTTCACTGAAAAAAGGTCTTTCAACCAGGTTTACTAGCCTGAACTGGATGAATTTGGATCTTCTTCATGGCAAAGGAGTTTTTACCTGGAATTTCATTCATTAAAGGTGAAAAGTGGCTTATGTCAAAAATGAGCGTTTCAGAGCGATTGGAGGCTGTTTTAGCGCTGAAAAGTGGCTTATGTGAAAAATGAGCGTTTCAGAGCGAGAGCAGCCTGTTTTTGCACTAAGCTGCATTTCACTGAAAAAAGGTCTTTCAAACAGGTTTACTAGCCTGAACTGGTTGAATTTGGATCTTCTTCATGGCAAAGGAGTTTTTACCTGGAATTTCATTCATTAAAGGTGAAAAGTGGCTTATGTCAAAAATGAGCGTTTCAGAGCGATTGGAGGCTGTTTTAGCGCTGAAAAGTGGCTTATGTGAAAAATGAGCGTTTCAGAGCGAGAGCAGCCTGTTTTTGCGGTAAGCTGCATTTCACTGAAAAAAGGTCTTTCAACCAGGTTTACTAGCCTGAACTGCATGAATTTGGATCTTCTTCATGGCAAAGGAGTTTTTACCTGGAATTTCATTCATTAAAGGTGAAAAGTGGCTTATGTCAAAAATGAGCGTTTCAGAGCGATTGGAGGCTGTTTTAGCGCTGAAAAGTGGCTTATGTGAAAAATGAGCGTTTCAGAGCGAGAGCAGCCTGTTTTTGCACTAAGCTGCATTTCACTGAAAAAAGGTCTTTCAAACAGGTTTACTAGCCTGAACTGGTTGAATTTGGATCTTCTTCATGGCAAAGGAGTTTTTACCTGGAATTTCATTCATTAAAGGTGAAAAGTGGCTTATGTCAAAAATGAGCGTTTCAGAGCGATTGGAGGCTGTTTTAGCACTGTACAGTCGCCTAAGGCTGAAAAGTGGCTTATGTCAAAAATGAGCGTTTCAGAGCGATTGGAGGCTGTTTTAGCGCTGAAAAGTGGCTTATGTGAAAAATGAGCGTTTCAGAGCGAGAGCAGCCTGTTTTTGCACTAAGCTGCATTTCACTGAAAAAAGGTCTTTCAAACAGGTTTACTAGCCTGAACTGGTTGAATTTGGATCTTCTTCATGGCAAAGGAGTTTTTACCTGGAATTTCATTCATTAAGGCTGAAAAGTGGGTTATGTCAAAAATGAGCGTTTCAGAGCGATAGGAGGCTGTTTTAGCACTGTACAGTCGCCTAAGGCTGAAAAGTGGCTTATGTGAAAAATGAGCGTTTCAGAGCGAGAGGAGGCTGTTTTTGCACTAAGCTGCATTTCACTGAAAAAAGGTCTTTCAACCAGGTTTACTAGCCTGAACTGCATGAATTTGGATCTTCTTCATGGCAAAGGAGTTTTTACCTGGAATTTCATTCATTAAAGGTGAAAAGTGGCTTATGTCAAAAATGAGCGTTTCAGAGCGATTGGAGGCTGTTTTAGCACTAAGCTGCATTTCACTGAAAAAAGGTCTTTCAAACAGGTTTACTAGCCTGAACTGGTTGAATTTGGATCTTCTTCATGGCAAAGGAGTTTTTACCTGGAATTTCATTCATTAAAGGTGAAAAGTGGCTTATGTCAAAAATGAGCGTTTCAGAGCGATTGGAGGCTGTTTTAGCGCTGAAAAGTGGCTTATGTGAAAAATGAGCGTTTCAGAGCGAGAGCAGCCTGTTTTTGCACTAAGCTGCATTTCACTGAAAAAAGGTCTTTCAACCAGGTTTACTAGCCTGAACTGCATGAATTTGGATCTTCTTCATGGCAAAGGAGTTTTTACCTGGAATTTAATTCATTAAGGCTGAAAAGTGGGTTATGTCAAAAATGAGCGTTTCAGAGCGATAGGAGGCTGTTTTAGCACTGTACAGTCGCCTAAGGCTGAAAAGTGGCTTATGTGAAAAATGAGCGTTTCAGAGCGAGAGGAGGCTGTTTTAGCACTGTACAGTCGCCTAAGGCTGAAAAGTGGCTTATGTCAAAAATGAGCGTTTCAGAGCGATTGGAGGCTGTTTTAGCGCTGAAAAGTGGCTTATGTGAAAAATGAGCGTTTCAGAGCGAGAGCAGCCTGTTTTTGCACTAAGCTGCATTTCACTGAAAAAAGGTCTTTCAACCAGGTTTACTAGCCTGAACTGGATGAATTTGGATCTTCTTCATGGCAAAGGAGTTTTTACCTGGAATTTCATTCATTAAAGGTGAAAAGTGGCTTATGTCAAAAATGAGCGTTTCAGAGCGATTGGAGGCTGTTTTAGCACTGTACAGTCGCCTAAGGCTGAAAAGTGGCTTATGTGAAAAATGAGCGTTTCAGAGCGAGAGGAGGCTGTTTTAGCACTGTACAGTCGCCTAAGGCTGAAAAGTGGCTTATGTGAAAAATGAGCGTTTCAGAGCGAGAGGAGGCTGTTTTTGCACTAAGCTGCATTTCACTGAAAAAAGGTCTTTCAAACAGGTTTACTAGCCTGAACTGGTTGAATTTGGATCTTCTTCATGGCAAATGAGTTTTTACCTGGAATTTAATTCATTAAGGCTGAAAAGTGGGTTATGTCAAAAATGAGCGTTTCAGAGCGATAGGAGGCTGTTTTAGCACCGTACAGTCGCCTAAGGCTGAAAAGTGGCTTATGTGAAAAATGAGCGTTTCAGAGCGAGAGCAGCCTGTTTTTGCACTAAGCTGCATTTCACTGAAAAAAGGTCTTTCAAACAGGTTTACTAGCCTGAACTTGTTGAATTTGGATCTTCTTCATGGCAAAGGAGTTTTTACCTGGAATTTAATTCATTAAGGCTGAAAAGTGGGTTATGTCAAAAATGAGCGTTTCAGAGCGATAGGAGGCTGTTTTAGCGCTGAAAAGTGGCTTATGTGAAAAATGAGCGTTTCAGAGCGAGAGCAGCCTGTTTTTGCACTAAGCTGCATTTCACTGAAAAAAGGTCTTTCAACCAGGTTTACTAGCCTGAACTGCATGAATTTGGATCTTCTTCATGGCAAAGGAGTTTTTACCTGGAATTTAATTCATTAAGGCTGAAAAGTGGGTTATGTCAAAAATGAGCGTTTCAGAGCGATAGGAGGCTGTTTTAGCACTGTACAGTCGCCTAAGGCTGAAAAGTGGCTTATGTGAAAAATGAGCGTTTCAGAGCGAGAGGAGGCTGTTTTAGCACTGTACAGTCGCCTAAGGCTGAAAAGTGGCTTATGTCAAAAATGAGCGTTTCAGAGCGATTGGAGGCTGTTTTAGCGCTGAAAAGTGGCTTATGTGAAAAATGAGCGTTTCAGAGCGAGAGCAGCCTGTTTTTGCACTAAGCTGCATTTCACTGAAAAAAGGTCTTTCAACCAGGTTTACTAGCCTGAACTGGATGAATTTGGATCTTCTTCATGGCAAAGGAGTTTTTACCTGGAATTTCATTCATTAAAGGTGAAAAGTGGCTTATGTCAAAAATGAGCGTTTCAGAGCGATTGGAGGCTGTTTTAGCACTGTACAGTCGCCTAAGGCTGAAAAGTGGCTTATGTGAAAAATGAGCGTTTCAGAGCGAGAGGAGGCTGTTTTAGCACTGTACAGTCGCCTAAGGCTGAAAAGTGGCTTATGTGAAAAATGAGCGTTTCAGAGCGAGAGGAGGCTGTTTTTGCACTAAGCTGCATTTCACTGAAAAAAGGTCTTTCAAACAGGTTTACTAGCCTGAACTGGTTGAATTTGGATCTTCTTCATGGCAAATGAGTTTTTACCTGGAATTTAATTCATTAAGGCTGAAAAGTGGGTTATGTCAAAAATGAGCGTTTCAGAGCGATAGGAGGCTGTTTTAGCACCGTACAGTCGCCTAAGGCTGAAAAGTGGCTTATGTGAAAAATGAGCGTTTCAGAGCGAGAGCAGCCTGTTTTTGCACTAAGCTGCATTTCACTGAAAAAAGGTCTTTCAAACAGGTTTACTAGCCTGAACTTGTTGAATTTGGATCTTCTTCATGGCAAAGGAGTTTTTACCTGGAATTTAATTCATTAAGGCTGAAAAGTGGGTTATGTCAAAAATGAGCGTTTCAGAGCGATAGGAGGCTGTTTTAGCGCTGAAAAGTGGCTTATGTGAAAAATGAGCGTTTCAGAGCGAGAGCAGCCTGTTTTTGCACTAAGCTGCATTTCACTGAAAAAAGGTCTTTCAACCAGGTTTACTAGCCTGAACTGCATGAATTTGGATCTTCTTCATGGCAAAGGAGTTTTTACCTGGAATTTAATTCATTAAGGCTGAAAAGTGGGTTATGTCAAAAATGAGCGTTTCAGAGCGATAGGAGGCTGTTTTAGCACTGTACAGTCGCCTAAGGCTGAAAAGTGGCTTATGTGAAAAATGAGCGTTTCAGAGCGAGAGGAGGCTGTTTTAGCACTGTACAGTCGCCTAAGGCTGAAAAGTGGCTTATGTCAAAAATGAGCGTTTCAGAGCGATTGGAGGCTGTTTTAGCGCTGAAAAGTGGCTTATGTGAAAAATGAGCGTTTCAGAGCGAGAGCAGCCTGTTTTTGCACTAAGCTGCATTTCACTGAAAAAAGGTCTTTCAACCAGGTTTACTAGCCTGAACTGGATGAATTTGGATCTTCTTCATGGCAAAGGAGTTTTTACCTGGAATTTCATTCATTAAAGGTGAAAAGTGGCTTATGTCAAAAATGAGCGTTTCAGAGCGATTGGAGGCTGTTTTAGCACTGTACAGTCGCCTAAGGCTGAAAAGTGGCTTATGTGAAAAATGAGCGTTTCAGAGCGAGAGGAGGCTGTTTTTGCACTAAGCTGCATTTCACTGAAAAAAGGTCTTTCAAACAGGTTTACTAGCCTGAACTGGTTGAATTTGGATCTTCTTCATGGCAAATGAGTTTTTACCTGGAATTTAATTCATTAAGGCTGAAAAGTGGGTTATGTCAAAAATGAGCGTTTCAGAGCGAGAGCAGCCTGTTTTTGCACTAAGCTGCATTTCACTGAAAAAAGGTCTTTCAAACAGGTTTACTAGCCTGAACTTGTTGAATTTGGATCTTCTTCATGGCAAAGGAGTTTTTACCTGGAATTTAATTCATTAAGGCTGAAAAGTGGGTTATGTCAAAAATGAGCGTTTCAGAGCGATAGGAGGCTGTTTTAGCACTGTACAGTCGCCTAAGGCTGAAAAGTGGCTTATGTGAAAAATGAGCGTTTCAGAGCGAGAGGAGGCTGTATAGCACTGTACAGTCGCCTAAGGCTGAAAAGTGGCTTATGTGAAAAATGAGCGTTTCAGAGCGAGAGGAGGCTGTTTTTGCACTAAGCTGCATTTCACTGAAAAAAGGTCTTTCAACCAGGTTTACTAGCCTGAACTGCATGAATTTGGATCTTCTTCATGGCAAAGGATTTTTTACCTGGAATTTCATTCATTAAAGGTGAAAAGTGGCTTATGTCAAAAATGAGCGTTTCAGAGCGATTGGAGGCTGTTTTAGCGCTGAAAAGTGGCTTATGTGAAAAATGAGCGTTTCAGAGCGAGAGCAGCCTGTTTTAGCACTGTACAGTCGCCTAAGGCTGAAAAGTGGCTTATGTGAAAAATGAGCGTTTCAGAGCGAGAGGAGGCTGTTTTAGCACTGTACAGTCGCCTAAGGCTGAAAAGTGGCTTATGTGAAAAATGAGCGTTTCAGAGCGAGAGGAGGCTGTTTTTGCACTAAGCTGCATTTCACTGAAAAAAGGTCTTTCAACCAGGTTTACTAGCCTGAACTGCATGAATTTGGATCTTCTTCATGGCAAAGGAGTTTTTACCTGGAATTTAATTCATTAAGGCTGAAAAGTGGGTTATGTGAAAAATGAGCGTTTCAGAGCGATAGGAGGCTGTTTTAGCACTGTACAGTCGCCTAAGGCTGAAAAGTGGCTTATGTGAAAAATGAGCGTTTCAGAGCGAGAGCAGCCTGTTTTTGCACTAAGCTGCATTTCACTGAAAAAAGGTCTTTCAACCAGGTTTACTAGCCTGAACTGGATGAATTTGGATCTTCTTCATGGCAAAGGAGTTTTTACCTGGAATTTCATTCATTAATGGTGAAAAGTGGCTTATGTCAAAAATGAGCGTTTCAGAGCGATTGGAGGCTGTTTTAGCACTGTACAGTCGCCTAAGGCTGAAAAGTGGCTTATGTCAAAAATGAGCGTTTCAGAGCGATTGGAGGCTGTTTTAGCGCTGAAAAGTGGCTTATGTGAAAAATGAGCGTTTCAGAGCGAGAGCAGCCTGTTTTTGCACTAAGCTGCATTTCACTGAAAAAAGGTCTTTCAAACAGGTTTACTAGCCTGAACTGGTTGAATTTGGATCTTCTTCATGGCAAAGGAGTTTTTACCTGGAATTTCATTCATTAAAGGTGAAAAGTGGCTTATGTCAAAAATGAGCGTTTCAGAGCGATTGGAGGCTGTTTTAGCGCTGAAAAGTGGCTTATGTGAAAAATGAGCGTTTCAGAGCGAGAGCAGCCTGTTTTTGCGCTAAGCTGCATTTCACTGAAAAAAGGTCTTTCAACCAGGTTTACTAGCCTGAACTGCATGAATTTGGATCTTCTTCATGGCAAAGGAGTTTTTACCTGGAATTTCATTCATTAAAGGTGAAAAGTGGCTTATGTCAAAAATGAGCGTTTCAGAGCGATTGGAGGCTGTTTTAGCGCTGAAAAGTGGCTTATGTGAAAAATGAGCGTTTCAGAGCGAGAGCAGCCTGTTTTTGCACTAAGCTGCATTTCACTGAAAAAAGGTCTTTCAAACAGGTTTACTAGCCTGAACTGGTTGAATTTGGATCTTCTTCATGGCAAAGGAGTTTTTACCTGGAATTTCATTCATTAAAGGTGAAAAGTGGCTTATGTCAAAAATGAGCGTTTCAGAGCGATTGGAGGCTGTTTTAGCACTGTACAGTCGCCTAAGGCTGAAAAGTGGCTTATGTCAAAAATGAGCGTTTCAGAGCGATTGGAGGCTGTTTTAGCGCTGAAACGTGGCTTATGTGAAAAATGAGCGTTTCAGAGCGAGAGCAGCCTGTTTTTGCACTAAGCTGCATTTCACTGAAAAAAGGTCTTTCAAACAGGTTTACTAGCCTGAACTGGTTGAATTTGGATCTTCTTCATGGCAAAGGAGTTTTTACCTGGAATTTCATTCATTAAGGCTGAAAAGTGGGTTATGTCAAAAATGAGCGTTTCAGAGCGATAGGAGGCTGTTTTAGCACTGTACAGTCGCCTAAGGCTGAAAAGTGGCTTATGTGAAAAATGAGCGTTTCAGAGCGAGAGGAGGCTGTTTTAGCACTGTACAGTCGCCTAAGGCTGAAAAGTGGCTTATGTGAAAAATGAGCGTTTCAGAGCGAGAGGAGGCTGTTTTTGCACTAAGCTGCATTTCACTGAAAAAAGGTCTTTCAACCAGGTTTACTAGCCTGAACTGCATGAATTTGGATCTTCTTCATGGCAAAGGAGTTTTTACCTGGAATTTCATTCATTAAAGGTGAAAAGTGGCTTATGTCAAAAATGAGCGTTTCAGAGCGATTGGAGGCTGTTTTAGCACTAAGCTGCATTTCACTGAAAAAAGGTCTTTCAAACAGGTTTACTAGCCTGAACTGGTTGAATTTGGATCTTCTTCATGGCAAAGGAGTTTTTACCTGGAATTTCATTCATTAAAGGTGAAAAGTGGCTTATGTCAAAAATGAGCGTTTCAGAGCGATTGGAGGCTGTTTTAGCGCTGAAAAGTGGCTTATGTGAAAAATGAGCGTTTCAGAGCGAGAGCAGCCTGTTTTTGCACTAAGCTGCATTTCACTGAAAAAAGGTCTTTCAACCAGGTTTACTAGCCTGAACTGGATGAATTTGGATCTTCTTCATGGCAAAGGAGTTTTTACCTGGAATTTCATTCATTAAAGGTGAAAAGTGGCTTATGTCAAAAATGAGCGTTTCAGAGCGATTGGAGGCTGTTTTAGCGCTGAAAAGTGGCTTATGTGAAAAATGAGCGTTTCAGAGCGAGAGCAGCCTGTTTTTGCACTAAGCTGCATTTCACTGAAAAAAGGTCTTTCAAACAGGTTTACTAGCCTGAACTGGTTGAATTTGGATCTTCTTCATGGCAAAGGAGTTTTTACCTGGAATTTCATTCATTAAAGGTGAAAAGTGGCTTATGTCAAAAATGAGCGTTTCAGAGCGATTGGAGGCTGTTTTAGCACTGTACAGTCGCCTAAGGCTGAAAAGTGGCTTATGTCAAAAATGAGCGTTTCAGAGCGATTGGAGGCTGTTTTAGCACTGTACAGTCGCCTAAGGCTGAAAAGTGGCTTATGTGAAAAATGAGCGTTTCAGAGCGAGAGGAGGCTGTTTTAGCACTGTACAGTCGCCTAAGGCTGAAAAGTGGCTTATGTGAAAAATGAGCGTTTCAGAGCG
Source organism: Pagrus pagrus (assembly GCF_965226575.1). Classification (NCBI taxonomy): domain Eukaryota; kingdom Metazoa; phylum Chordata; class Actinopteri; order Spariformes; family Sparidae; genus Pagrus; species Pagrus pagrus. Next base: position 40,631 of record NW_028175106.1, read on the forward strand.
AGAGGAGGCTGTTTTTGCACTAAGCTGCATTTCACTGAAAAAAGGTCTTTCAACCAGGTTTACTAGCCTGAACTGCATGAATTTGGATCTTCTTCATGGCAAAGGAGTTTTTACCTGGAATTTCATTCATTAAAGGTGAAAAGTGGCTTATGTCAAAAATGAGCGTTTCAGAGCGATTGGAGGCTGTTTTAGCACTGTACAGTCGCCTAAGGCTGAAAAGTGGCTTATGTCAAAAATGAGCGTTTCAGAGCGATTGGAGGCTGTTTTAGCGCTGAAAAGTGGCTTATGTGAAAAATGAGCGTTTCAGAGCGAGAGCAGCCTGTTTTTGCACTAAGCTGCATTTCACTGAAAAAAGGTCTTTCAAACAGGTTTACTAGCCTGAACTGGTTGAATTTGGATCTTCTTCATGGCAAATGAGTTTTTACCTGGAATTTAATTCATTAAGGCTGAAAAGTGGGTTATGTCAAAAATGAGCGTTTCAGAGCGATAGGAGGCTGTTTTAGCACTGTACAGTCGCCTAAGGCTGAAAAGTGGCTTATGTGAAAAATGAGCGTTTCAGAGCGAGAGGAGGCTGTTTTAGCACCGTACAGTCGCCTAAGGCTGAAAAGTGGCTTATGTGAAAAATGAGCGTTTCAGAGCGAGAGCAGCCTGTTTTTGCACTAAGCTGCATTTCACTGAAAAAAGGTCTTTCAAACAGGTTTACTAGCCTGAACTTGTTGAATTTGGATCTTCTTCATGGCAAAGGAGTTTTTACCTGGAATTTAATTCATTAAGGCTGAAAAGTGGGTTATGTCAAAAATGAGCGTTTCAGAGCGATTGGAGGCTGTTTTAGCGCTGAAAAGTGGCTTATGTGAAAAATGAGCGTTTCAGAGCGAGAGCAGCCTGTTTTTGCACTAAGCTGCATTTCACTGAAAAAAGGTCTTTCAAACAGGTTTACTAGCCTGAACTGGTTGAATTTGGATCTTCTTCATGGCAAAGGAGTTTTTACCTGGAATTTCATTCATTAAAGGTGAAAAGTGGCTTATGTCAAAAATGAGCGTTTCAGAGCGATTGGAGGCTGTTTTAGCACTGTACAGTCGCCTAAGGCTGAAAAGTGGCTTATGTCAAAAATGAGCGTTTCAGAGCGATTGGAGGCTGTTTTAGCACTGAAAAGTGGCTTATGTGAAAAATGAGCGTTTCAGAGCGAGAGCAGCCTGTTTTTGCACTAAGCTGCATTTCACTGAAAAAAGGTCTTTCAACCAGGTTTACTAGCCTGAACTGCATGAATTTGGATCTTCTTCATGGCAAAGGAGTTTTTACCTGGAATTTCATTCATTAAAGGTGAAAAGTGGCTTATGTCAAAAATGAGCGTTTCAGAGCGATTGGAGGCTGTTTTAGCACTGTACAGTCGCCTAAGGCTGAAAAGTGGCTTATGTGAAAAATGAGCGTTTCAGAGCGAGAGGAGGCTGTTTTAGCACTGTACAGTCGCCTAAGGCTGAAAAGTGGCTTATGTGAAAAATGAGCGTTTCAGAGCGAGAGCAGCCTGTTTTTGCACTAAGCTGCATTTCACTGAAAAAAGGTCTTTCAAACAGGTTTACTAGCCTGAACTGGTTGAATTTGGATCTTCTTCATGGCAAATGAGTTTTTACCTGGAATTTAATTCATTAAGGCTGAAAAGTGGGTTATGTCAAAAATGAGCGTTTCAGAGCGATAGGAGGCTGTTTTAGCACTGTACAGTCGCCTAAGGCTGAAAAGTGGCTTATGTGAAAAATGAGCGTTTCAGAGCGAGAGCAGCCTGTTTTTGCACTAAGCTGCATTTCACTGAAAAAAGGTCTTTCAACCAGGTTTACTAGCCTGAACTGGATGAATTTGGATCTTCTTCATGGCAAAGGAGTTTTTACCTGGAATTTCATTCATTAAAGGTGAAAAGTGGCTTATGTCAAAAATGAGCGTTTCAGAGCGATTGGAGGCTGTTTTAGCGCTGAAAAGTGGCTTATGTGAAAAATGAGCGTTTCAGAGCGAGAGCAGCCTGTTTTTGCACTAAGCTGCATTTCACTGAAAAAAGGTCTTTCAAACAGGTTTACTAGCCTGAACTGGTTGAATTTGGATCTTCTTCATGGCAAAGGAGTTTTTACCTGGAATTTCATTCATTAAAGGTGAAAAGTGGCTTATGTCAAAAATGAGCGTTTCAGAGCGATTGGAGGCTGTTTTAGCACTGTACAGTCGCCTAAGGCTGAAAAGTGGCTTATGTCAAAAATGAGCGTTTCAGAGCGATTGGAGGCTGTTTTAGCGCTGAAAAGTGGCTTATGTGAAAAATGAGCGTTTCAGAGCGAGAGCAGCCTGTTTTTGCACTAAGCTGCATTTCACTGAAAAAAGGTCTTTCAAACAGGTTTACTAGCCTGAACTGCATGAATTTGGATCTTCTTCATGGCAAAGGAGTTTTTACCTGGAATTTCATTCATTAAAGGTGAAAAGTGGCTTATGTCAAAAATGAGCGTTTCAGAGCGATTGGAGGCTGTTTTAGCACTGTACAGTCGCCTAAGGCTGAAAAGTGGCTTATGTGAAAAATGAGCGTTTCAGAGCGAGAGGAGGCTGTTTTAGCACTGTACAGTCGCCTAAGGCTGAAAAGTGGCTTATGTGAAAAATGAGCGTTTCAGAGCGAGAGGAGGCTGTTTTTGCACTAAGCTGCATTTCACTGAAAAAAGGTCTTTCAACCAGGTTTACTAGCCTGAACTGCATGAATTTGGATCTTCTTCATGGCAAAGGAGTTTTTACCTGGAATTTCATTCATTAAAGGTGAAAAGTGGCTTATGTCAAAAATGAGCGTTTCAGAGCGATTGGAGGCTGTTTTAGCACTGTACAGTCGCCTAAGGCTGAAAAGTGGCTTATGTCAAAAATGAGCGTTTCAGAGCGATTGGAGGCTGTTTTAGCGCTGAAAAGTGGCTTATGTGAAAAATGAGCGTTTCAGAGCGAGAGCAGCCTGTTTTTGCACTAAGCTGCATTTCACTGAAAAAAGGTCTTTCAAACAGGTTTACTAGCCTGAACTGGTTGAATTTGGATCTTCTTCATGGCAAATGAGTTTTTACCTGGAATTTAATTCATTAAGGCTGAAAAGTGGGTTATGTCAAAAATGAGCGTTTCAGAGCGATAGGAGGCTGTTTTAGCACTGTACAGTCGCCTAAGGCTGAAAAGTGGCTTATGTGAAAAATGAGCGTTTCAGAGCGAGAGGAGGCTGTTTTAGCACCGTACAGTCGCCTAAGGCTGAAAAGTGGCTTATGTGAAAAATGAGCGTTTCAGAGCGAGAGCAGCCTGTTTTTGCACTAAGCTGCATTTCACTGAAAAAAGGTCTTTCAAACAGGTTTACTAGCCTGAACTTGTTGAATTTGGATCTTCTTCATGGCAAAGGAGTTTTTACCTGGAATTTAATTCATTAAGGCTGAAAAGTGGGTTATGTCAAAAATGAGCGTTTCAGAGCGATTGGAGGCTGTTTTAGCGCTGAAAAGTGGCTTTTGTGAAAAATGAGCGTTTCAGAGCGAGAGCAGCCTGTTTTTGCACTAAGCTGCATTTCACTGAAAAAAGGTCTTTCAAACAGGTTTACTAGCCTGAACTGGTTGAATTTGGATCTTCTTCATGGCAAAGGAGTTTTTACCTGGAATTTCATTCATTAAAGGTGAAAAGTGGCTTATGTCAAAAATGAGCGTTTCAGAGCGATTGGAGGCTGTTTTAGCACTGTACAGTCGCCTAAGGCTGAAAAGTGGCTTATGTCAAAAATGAGCGTTTCAGAGCGATTGGAGGCTGTTTTAGCACTGAAAAGTGGCTTATGTGAAAAATGAGCGTTTCAGAGCGAGAGCAGCCTGTTTTTGCACTAAGCTGCATTTCACTGAAAAAAGGTCTTTCAACCAGGTTTACTAGCCTGAACTGCATGAATTTGGATCTTCTTCATGGCAAAGGAGTTTTTACCTGGAATTTCATTCATTAAAGGTGAAAAGTGGCTTATGTCAAAAATGAGCGTTTCAGAGCGATTGGAGGCTGTTTTAGCACTGTACAGTCGCCTAAGGCTGAAAAGTGGCTTATGTGAAAAATGAGCGTTTCAGAGCGAGAGGAGGCTGTTTTAGCACTGTACAGTCGCCTAAGGCTGAAAAGTGGCTTATGTGAAAAATGAGCGTTTCAGAGCGAGAGGAGGCTGTTTTTGCACTAAGCTGCATTTCACTGAAAAAAGGTCTTTCAACCAGGTTTACTAGCCTGAACTGCATGAATTTGGATCTTCTTCATGGCAAAGGAGTTTTTACCTGGAATTTCATTCATTAAAGGTGAAAAGTGGCTTATGTCAAAAATGAGCGTTTCAGAGCGATTGGAGGCTGTTTTAGCGCTGAAAAGTGGCTTATGTGAAAAATGAGCGTTTCAGAGCGAGAGCAGCCTGTTTTATTGCACTAAGCTGCATTTCACTGAAAAAAGGTCTTTCAAACAGGTTTACTAGCCTGAACTGGTTGAATTTGGATCTTCTTCATGGCAAATGAGTTTTTACCTGGAATTTAATTCATTAAGGCTGAAAAGTGGGTTATGTCAAAAATGAGCGTTTCAGAGCGATAGGAGGCTGTTTTAGCACTGTACAGTCGCCTAAGGCTGAAAAGTGGCTTATGTGAAAAATGAGCGTTTCAGAGCGAGAGGAGGCTGTTTTAGCACCGTACAGTCGCCTAAGGCTGAAAAGTGGCTTATGTGAAAAATGAGCGTTTCAGAGCGAGAGCAGCCTGTTTTTGCACTAAGCTGCATTTCACTGAAAAAAGGTCTTTCAACCAGGTTTACTAGCCTGAACTGGATGAATTTGGATCTTCTTCATGGCAAAGGAGTTTTTACCTGGAATTTCATTCATTAAAGGTGAAAAGTGGCTTATGTCAAAAATGAGCGTTTCAGAGCGATTGGAGGCTGTTTTAGCGCTGAAAAGTGGCTTATGTGAAAAATGAGCGTTTCAGAGCGAGAGCAGCCTGTTTTTGCACTAAGCTGCATTTCACTGAAAAAAGGTCTTTCAAACAGGTTTACTAGCCTGAACTGGTTGAATTTGGATCTTCTTCATGGCAAAGGAGTTTTTACCTGGAATTTCATTCATTAAAGGTGAAAAGTGGCTTATGTCAAAAATGAGCGTTTCAGAGCGATTGGAGGCTGTTTTAGCACTGTACAGTCGCCTAAGGCTGAAAAGTGGCTTATGTGAAAAATGAGCGTTTCAGAGCGAGAGCAGCCTGTTTTTGCACTAAGCTGCATTTCACTGAAAAAAGGTCTTTCAAACAGGTTTACTAGCCTGAACTGGTTGAATTTGGATCTTCTTCATGGCAAAGGAGTTTTTACCTGGAATTTCATTCATTAAAGGTGAAAAGTGGCTTATGTCAAAAATGAGCGTTTCAGAGCGATTGGAGGCTGTTTTAGCGCTGAAAAGTGGCTTATGTGAAAAATGAGCGTTTCAGAGCGAGAGCAGCCTGTTTTTGCACTAAGCTGCATTTCACTGAAAAAAGGTCTTTCAACCAGGTTTACTAGCCTGAACTGGATGAATTTGGATCTTCTTCATGGCAAAGGAGTTTTTACCTGGAATTTCATTCATTAAAGGTGAAAAGTGGCTTATGTCAAAAATGAGCGTTTCAGAGCGATTGGAGGCTGTTTTAGCGCTGAAAAGTGGCTTATGTGAAAAATGAGCGTTTCAGAGCGAGAGCAGCCTGTTTTTGCACTAAGCTGCATTTCACTGAAAAAAGGTCTTTCAAACAGGTTTACTAGCCTGAACTGGTTGAATTTGGATCTTCTTCATGGCAAAGGAGTTTTTACCTGGAATTTCATTCATTAAAGGTGAAAAGTGGCTTATGTCAAAAATGAGCGTTTCAGAGCGATTGGAGGCTGTTTTAGCGCTGAAAAGTGGCTTATGTGAAAAATGAGCGTTTCAGAGCGAGAGCAGCCTGTTTTTGCACTAAGCTGCATTTCACTGAAAAAAGGTCTTTCAACCAGGTTTACTAGCCTGAACTGCATGAATTTGGATCTTCTTCATGGCAAAGGAGTTTTTACCTGGAATTTCATTCATTAAAGGTGAAAAGTGGCTTATGTCAAAAATGAGCGTTTCAGAGCGATTGGAGGCTGTTTTAGCACTGTACAGTCGCCTAAGGCTGAAAAGTGGCTTATGTGAAAAATGAGCGTTTCAGAGCGAGATGAGGCTGTTTTAGCACTGTACAGTCGCCTAAGGCTGAAAAGTGGCTTATGTGAAAAATGAGCGTTTCAGAGCGAGAGCAGCCTGTTTTTGCACTAAGCTGCATTTCACTGAAAAAAGGTCTTTCAACCAGGTTTACTAGCCTGAACTGGATGAATTTGGATCTTCTTGATGGCAAAGGAGTTTTTACCTGGAATTTCATTCATTAAAGGTGAAAAGTGGCTTATGTCAAAAATGAGCGTTTCAGAGCGATTGGAGGCTGTTTTAGCGCTGAAACGTGGCTTATGTGAAAAATGAGCGTTTCAGAGCGAGAGCAGCCTGTTTTTGCACTAAGCTGCATTTCACTGAAAAAAGGTCTTTCAAACAGATTTACTAGCCTGAACTGGTTGAATTTGGATCTTCTTCATGGCAAAGGAGTTTTTACCTGGAATTTCATTCATTAAAGGTGAAAAGTGGCTTATGTCAAAAATGAGCGTTTCAGAGCGATTGGAGGCTGTTTTAGCACTGTACAGTCGCCTAAGGCTGAAAAGTGGCTTATGTCAAAAATGAGCGTTTCAGAGCGATTGGAGGCTGTTTTAGCGCTGAAAAGTGGCTTATGTGAAAAATGAGCGTTTCAGAGCGAGAGCAGCCTGTTTTTGCACAAAGCTGCATTTCACTGAAAAAAGGTCTTTCAAACAGGTTTACTAGCCTGAACTGGTTGAATTTGGATCTTCTTCATGGCAAAGGAGTTTTTACCTGGAATTTCATTCATTAAAGGTGAAAAGTGGCTTATGTCAAAAATGAGCGTTTCAGAGCGATTGGAGGCTGTTTTAGCGCTGAAAAGTGGCTTATGTGAAAAATGAGCGTTTCAGAGCGAGAGCAGCCTGTTTTTGCACTAAGCTGCATTTCACTGAAAAAAGGTCTTTCAACCAGGTTTACTAGCCTGAACTGCATGAATTTGGATCTTCTTCATGGCAAAGGAGTTTTTACCTGGAATTTCATTCATTAAAGGTGAAAAGTGGCTTATGTCAAAAATGAGCGTTTCAGAGCGATTGGAGGCTGTTTTAGCGCTGAAAAGTGGCTTATGTGAAAAATGAGCGTTTCAGAGCGAGAGCAGCCTGTTTTTGCACTAAGCTGCATTTCACTGAAAAAAGGTCTTTCAAACAGGTTTACTAGCCTGAACTGGTTGAATTTGGATCTTCTTCATGGCAAAGGAGTTTTTACCTGGAATTTCATTCATTAAAGGTGAAAAGTGGCTTATGTCAAAAATGAGCGTTTCAGAGCGATTGGAGGCTGTTTTAGCACTGTACAGTCGCCTAAGGCTGAAAAGTGGCTTATGTCAAAAATGAGCGTTTCAGAGCGATTGGAGGCTGTTTTAGCGCTGAAAAGTGGCTTATGTGAAAAATGAGCGTTTCAGAGCGAGAGCAGCCTGTTTTTGCACTAAGCTGCATTTCACTGAAAAAAGGTCTTTCAAACAGGTTTACTAGCCTGAACTGGTTGAATTTGGATCTTCTTCATGGCAAAGGAGTTTTTACCTGGAATTTCATTCATTAAGGCTGAAAAGTGGGTTATGTCAAAAATGAGCGTTTCAGAGCGATAGGAGGCTGTTTTAGCACTGTACAGTCTCCTAAGGCTGAAAAGTGGCTTATGTGAAAATTGAGCGTTTCAGAGCGAGAGCAGCCTGTTTTTGCACTAAGCTGCATTTCACTGAAAAAAGGTCTTTCAAACAGGTTTACTAGCCTGAACTTGTTGAATTTGGATCTTCTTCATGGCAAAGGAGTTTTTACCTGGAATTTAATTCATTAAGGCTGAAAAGTGGCTTATGTCAAAAATGAGCGTTTCAGAGCGATTGGAGGCTGTTTTAGCGCTGAAAAGTGGCTTATGTGAAAAATGAGCGTTTCAGAGCGAGAGCAGCCTGTTTTTGCACTAAGCTGCATTTCACTGAAAAAAGGTCTTTCAAACAGGTTTACTAGCCTGAACTGGTTGAATTTGGATCTTCTTCATGGCAACGGAGTTTTTACCTGGAATTTCATTCATTAAGGGTGAAAAGTGGCTTATGTGAAAAATGAGCGTTTCAGAGCGAGAGCAGCCTGTTTTTGCACTGTACAGTCGCCTAAGGCTGAAAAGTGGCTTATGTGAAAAATGAGCGTTTCAGAGCGAGAGCAGCCTGTTTTTGCACTAAGCTGCATTTCACTGAAAAAAGGTCTTTCAAACAGGTTTACTAGCCTGAACTGGTTGAATTTGGATCTTCTTCATGGCAAAGGAGTTTTTACCTGGAATTTCATTCATTAAAGGTGAAAAGTGGCTTATGTGAAAAATGAGCGTTTCAGAGCGAGAGCAGCCTGTTTTTGCACTAAGCTGCATTTCACTGAAAAAAGGTCTTTCAAACAGGTTTACTAGCCTGAACTGGTTGAATTTGGATCTTCTTCATGGCAAAGGAGTTTTTACCTGGAATTTCATTCATTAAAGGTGAAAAGTGGCTTATGTCAAAAATGAGCGTTTCAGAGCGATAGGAGGCTGTTTTAGCACTGTACAGTCGCCTAAGGCTGAAAAGTGGCTTATGTGAAAAATGAGCGTTTCAGAGCGAGAGCAGCCTGTTTTTGCACTAAGCTGCATTTCACTGAAAAAAGGTCTTTCAAACAGGTTTACTAGCCTGAACTTGTTGAATTTGGATCTTCTTCATGGCAAAGGAGTTTTTACCTGGAATTTAATTCATTAAGGCTGAAAAGTGGGTTATGTCAAAAATGAGCGTTTCAGAGCGATAGGAGGCTGTTTTAGCACTGTACAGTCTCCTAAGGCTGAAAAGTGGCTTATGTGAAAATTGAGCGATTCAGAGCGAGAGCAGCCTGTTTTTGCACTAAGCTGCATTTCACTGAAAAAAGGTCTTTCAAACAGGTTTACTAGCCTGAACTGGTTGAATTTGGATCTTCTTCATGGCAAAGGAGTTTTTACCTGGAATTTCATTCATTAAGGCTGAAGAGTGGGTTATGTCAAAAATGAGCGTTTCAGAGCGATAGGAGGCTGTTTTAGCACTGTACAGTCTCCTAAGGCTGAAAGGTGGCTTATGTGAAAATTGAGCGTTTCAGAGCGAGAGCAGCCTGTTTTTGCACTAAGCTGCATTTCACTGAAAAAAGGTCTTTCAAACAGGTTTACTAGCCTGAACTGGTTGAATTTGGATCTTCTTCATGGCAAAGGAGTTTTTACCTGGAATTTCATTCATTAAGGCTGAAAAGTGGGTTATGTCAAAAATGAGCGTTTCAGAGCGATAGGAGGCTGTTTTAGCACTGTACAGTCTCCTAAGGCTGAAAAGTGGCTTATGTGAAAATTGAGCGTTTCAGAGCGAGAGCAGCCTGTTTTTGCACTAAGCTGCATTTCACTGAAAAAAGGTCTTTCAAACAGGTTTACTAGCCTGAACTTGTTGAATTTGGATCTTCTTCATGGCAAAGGAGTTTTTACCTGGAATTTAATTCATTAAGGCTGAAAAGTGGCTTATGTCAAAAATGAGCGTTTCAGAGCGATTGGAGGCTGTTTTAGCGCTGAAAAGTGGCTTATGTGAAAAATGAGCGTTTCAGAGCGAGAGCAGCCTGTTTTTGCACTAAGCTGCATTTCACTGAAAAAAGGTCTTTCAAACAGGTTTACTAGCCTGAACTGGTTGAATTTGGATCTTCTTCATGGCAAAGGAGTTTTTACCTGGAATTTCATTCATTAAAGGTGAAAAGTGGCTTATGTGAAAAATGAGCGTTTCAGAGCGAGAGCAGCCTGTTTTTGCACTAAGCTGCATTTCACTGAAAAAAGGTCTTTCAAACAGGTTTACTAGCCTGAACTGGTTGAATTTGGATCTTCTTCATGGCAAAGGAGTTTTTACCTGGAATTTCATTCATTAAGGGTGAAAAGTGGCTTATGTGAAAAATGAGCGTTTCAGAGCGAGAGCAGCCTGTTTTTGCACTAAGCTGCATTTCACTGAAAAAAGGTCTTTCAAACAGGTTTACTAGCCTGAACTGGTTGAATTTGGATCTTCTTCATGGCAAAGGAGTTTTTACCTGGAATTTCATTCATTAAAGGTGAAAAGTGGCTTATGTCAAAAATGAGCGTTTCAGAGCGAGAGCAGCCTGTTTTTGCACTAAGCTGCATTTCACTGAAAAAAGGTCTTTCAAACAGGTTTACTAGCCTGAACTGGTTGAATTTGGATCTTCTTCATGGCAAAGGAGTTTTTACCTGGAATTTCATTCATTAAAGGTGAAAAGTGGCTTATGTCAAAAATGAGCGTTTCAGAGCGATTGGAGGCTGTTTTAGCGCTGAAAAGTGGCTTATGTGAAAAATGAGCGTTTCAGAGCGAGAGCAGCCTGTTTTTGCACTAAGCTGCATTTCACTGAAAAAAGGTCTTTCAAACAGGTTTACTAGCCTGAACTGGTTGAATTTGGATCTTCTTCATGGCAAAGGAGTTTTTACCTTGAATTTCATTCATTAAGGCTGAAAAGTGGGTTATGTGAAAAATGAGCGTTTCAGAGCGAGAGCAGCCTGTTTTTGGACTGTACAGTCGCCTAAGGCTGAAAAGTGGCTTATGTGAAAAATGAGCGTTTCAGAGCGAGAGCAGCCTGTTTTTGCACTAAGCTGCATTTCACTGAAAAAAGGTCTTTCAAACAGGTTTACTAGCCTGAACTGGTTGAATTTGGATCTTCTTCATGGCAAAGGAGTTTTTACCTGGAATTTCATTCATTAAAGGTGAAAAGTGGCTTATGTCAAAAATGAGCGTTTCAGAGCGATTGGAGGCTGTTTTAGCGCTGAAAAGTGGCTTATGTGAAAAATGAGCGTTTCAGAGCGAGAGCAGCCTGTTTTTGCACTAAGCTGCATTTCACTGAAAAAAGGTCTTTCAAACAGGTTTACTAGCCTGAACTGGTTGAATTTGGATCTTCTTCATGGCAAAGGAGTTTTTACCTGGAATTTCATTCATTAAAGGTGAAAAGTGGCTTATGTCAAAAATGAGCGTTTCAGAGCGATTGGAGGCTGTTTTAGCGCTGAAAAGTGGCTTATGTGAAAAATGAGCGTTTCAGAGCGAGAGCAGCCTGTTTTTGCACTAAGCTGCATTTCACTGAAAAAAGGTCTTTCAAACAGGTTTACTAGCCTGAACTGGTTGAATTTGGATCTTCTTCATGGCAAAGGAGTTTTTACCTGGAATTTCATTCATTAAGGCTGAAAAGTGGGTTATGTGAAAAATGAGCGTTTCAGAGCGAGAGCAGCCTGTTTTTGCACTAAGCTGCATTTCACTGAAATAAGGTCTTTCAAACAGGTTTACTAGCGTGAACTGGTTGAATTTGGATCTTCTTCATGGCAAAGGAGTTTTTACCTGGAATTTCATTCATTAAGGCTGAAAAGTGGCTTATGTCAAAAATGAGCGTTTCAGAGCGATAGGAGGCTGTTTTAGCACTGTACAGTCGCCGAAGGCTGAAAAGTGGCTTATGTGAAAAATGAGCGTTTCAGAGCGAGAGCAGCCTGTTTTTGCACTAAGCTGCATTTCACTGAAAAAAGGTCTTTCAAACAGGTTTACTAGCCTGAACTGGTTGAATTTGGATCTTCTTCATGGCAAAGGAGTTTTTACCTGGAATTTCATTCATTAAAGGTGAAAAGTGGCTTATGTCAAAAATGAGCGTTTCAGAGCGATTGGAGGCTGTTTTAGCGCTGAAAAGTGGCTTATGTGAAAAATGAGCGTTTCAGAGCGAGAGCAGCCTGTTTTTGCACTGTACAGTCGCCTAAGGCTGAAAAGTGGCTTATGTCAAAAATGAGCGTTTCAGAGCGATAGGAGGCTGTTTTAGCACTGTACAGTCGCCGAAGGCTGAAAAGTGGCTTATGTGAAAAATGAGCGTTTCAGAGCGAGAGCAGCCTGTTTTTGCACTAAGCTGCATTTCACTGAAAAAAGGTCTTTCAAACAGGTTTACTAGCCTGAACTGGTTGAATTTGGATCTTCTTCATGGCAAAGGAGTTTTTACCTGGAATTTCATTCATTAAAGGTGAAAAGTGGCTTATGTCAAAAATGAGCGTTTCAGAGCGATTGGAGGCTGTTTTAGCGCTGAAAAGTGGCTTATGTGAAAAATGAGCGTTTCAGAGCGAGAGCAGCCTGTTTTTGCACTAAGCTGCATTTCACTGAAAAAAGGTCTTTCAAACAGGTTTACTAGCCTGAACTGGTTGAATTTGGATCTTCTTCATGGCAAAGGAGTTTTTACCTGGAATTTAATTCATTAAGGCTGAAAAGTGGCTTATGTGAAAAATGAGCGTTTCAGAGCGAGAGCAGCCTGTTTTTGCACTAAGCTGCATTTCACTGAAAAAAGGTCTTTCAACCAGGTTTACTAGCCTGAACTGCATGAATTTGGATCTTCTTCATGGCAAAGGAGTTTTTACCTGGAATTTCATTCATTAAAGGTGAAAAGTGGCTTATGTCAAAAATGAGCGTTTCAGAGCGATTGGAGGCTGTTTT
>NW_028175105.1:0-53205 GCF_965226575.1 Pagrus pagrus
ACATAAGCCACTTTTCAGCGCTAAAACAGCCTCCAATCGCTCTGAAACGCTCATTTTTGACATAAGCCACTTTTCAGCCTTAGGCGACTGTACAGTGCAAAAACAGGCTGCTCTCGCTCTGAAACGCTCATTTTTGACATAAGCCACTTTTCACCTTTAATGAATGAAATTCCAGGTAAAAACTCCTTTGCCATGAAGAAGATCCAAATTCATCCAGTTCAGGCTAGTAAACCTGGTTGAAAGACCTTTTTTCAGTGAAATGCAGCTTAGTGCAAAAACAGGCTGCTCTCGCTCTGAAACGCTCATTTTTCACATAAGCCACTTTTCAGCGCTAAAACAGCCTCCAATCGCTCTGAAACGCTCATTTTTGACATAAGCCACTTTTCACCTTTAATGAATGAAATTCCAGGTAAAAACTCCTTTGCCATGAAGAAGATCCAAATTCAACGAGTTCAGGCTAGTAAACCTGTTTGAAAGACCTTTTTTCAGTGAAATGCAGCTTAGTGCAAAAACAGGCTGCTCTCGCTCTGAAACGCTCATTTTTCACAAAAGCCACTTTTCAGCGCTAAAACAGCCTCCAATCGCTCTGAAACGCTCATTTTTCACATAAGCCACTTTTCAGCCTTAGGCGACTGTACAGTGCTAAAACAGCCTCCAATCGCTCTGAAACGCTCATTTTTGACATAAGCCACTTTTCACCTTTAATGAATGAAATTCCAGGTAAAAACTCCTTTGCCATGAAGAAGATCCAAATTCAACCAGTTCAGGCTAGTAAACCTGTTTGAAAGACCTTTTTTCAATGAAATGCAGCTTAGTGCAAAAACAGGCTGCTCTCGCTCTGAAACGCTCATTTTTCACATAAGCCACTTTTCAGCGCTAAAACAGCCTCCAATCGCTCTGAAACGCTCATTTTTGACATAAGCCACTTTTCACCTTTAATGAATGAAATTCCAGGTAAAACTCCTTTGCCATGAAGAAGATCCAAATTCAACCAGTTCAGGCTAGTAAACCTGTTTGAAAGACCTTTTTTCAGTGAAATGCAGCTTAGTGCAAAAACAGGCTGCTCTTGCTCTGAAACGCTCATTTTTCACATAAGCCACTTTTCAGCCTTAGGCGACTGTACAGTGCTAAAACAGCCTCCAATCGCTCTGAAACGCTCATTTTTGACATAAGCCACTTTTCACCTTTAATGAATGAAATTCCAGGTAAAAACTCCTTTGCCATGAAGAAGATCCAAATTCAACCAGTTCAGGCTAGTAAACCTGTTTGAAAGACCTTTTTTCAGTGAAATGCAGCTTAGTGCAAAAACAGGCTGCTCTCGCTCTGAAACGCTCATTTTTCACAAAAGCCACTTTTCAGCGCTAAAACAGCCTCCAATCGCTCTGAAACGCTCATTTTTCCACATAAGCCACTTTTCAGCCTTAGGCGACTGTACAGTGCTAAAACAGCCTCCTATCGCTCTGAAACGCTCATTTTTGACATAACCCACTTTTCAGCCTTAATGAATTAAATTCCAGGTAAAAACTCCTTTGCCATGAAGAAGATCCAAATTCAACAAGTTCAGGCTAGTAAACCTGTTTGAAAGACCTTTTTTCAGTGAAATGCAGCTTAGTGCAAAAACAGGCTGCTCTCGCTCTGAAACGCTCATTTTTCACAAAAGCCACTTTTCAGCGCTAAAACAGCCTCCAATCGCTCTGAAACGCTCATTTTTCCACATAAGCCACTTTTCAGCCTTAGGCGACTGTACAGTGCTAAAACAGCCTCCTATCGCTCTGAAACGCTCATTTTTGACATAACCCACTTTTCAGCCTTAATGAATTAAATTCCAGGTAAAAACTCCTTTGCCATGAAGAAGATCCAAATTCAACAAGTTCAGGCTAGTAAACCTGTTTGAAAGACCTTTTTTCAGTGAAATGCAGCTTAGTGCAAAAACAGGCTGCTCTCGCTCTGAAACGCTCATTTTTCACATAAGCCACTTTTCAGCCTTAGGCGACTGTACAGTGCAAAAACAGGCTGCTCTCGCTCTGAAACGCTCATTTTTGACATAAGCCACTTTTCACCTTTAATGAATGAAATTCCAGGTAAAAACTCCTTTGCCATGAAGAAGATCCAAATTCAACCAGTTCAGGCTAGTAAACCTGTTTGAAAGACCTTTTTTCAGTGAAATGCAGCTTAGTGCAAAAACAGGCTGCTCTCGCTCTGAAACGCTCATTTTTCACATAAGCCACTTTTCAGCCTTATAGGCGACTGTACAGTGCAAAAACAGCCTCCTCTCGCTCTGAAACGCTCATTTTTCACATAAGCCACTTTTCAGCCTTAGGCGACTGTACAGTGCTAAAACAGCCTCCTATCGCTCTGAAACGCTCATTTTTGACATAACCCACTTTTCAGCCTTAATGAATGAAATTCCAGGTAAAAACTCCTTTGCCATGAAGAAGATCCAAATTCAACAAGTTCAGGCTAGTAAACCTGTTTGAAAGACCTTTTTTCAGTGAAATGCAGCTTAGTGCAAAAACAGGCTGCTCTCGCTCTGAAACGCTCATTTTTCACATAAGCCACTTTTCAGCGCTAAAACAGCCTCCAATCGCTCTGAAACGCTCATTTTTGACATAAGCCACTTTTCAGCCTTAGGCGACTGTACAGTGCTAAAACAGCCTCCAATCGCTCTGAAACGCTCATTTTTCACATAAGCCACTTTTCAGCGCTAAAACAGCCTCCAATCGCTCTGAAACGCTCATTTTTGACATAAGCCACTTTTCACCTTTAATGAATGAAATTCCAGGTAAAAACTCCTTTGCCATGAAGAAGATCCAAATTCAACGAGTTCAGGCTAGTAAACCTGTTTGAAAGACCTTTTTTCAGTGAAATGCAGCTTAGTGCAAAAACAGGCTGCTCTCGCTCTGAAACGCTCATTTTTCACAAAAGCCACTTTTCAGCGCTAAAACAGCCTCCAATCGCTCTGAAACGCTCATTTTTCACATAAGCCACTTTTCAGCCTTAGGCGACTGTACAGTGCTAAAACAGCCTCCTATCGCTCTGAAACGCTCATTTTTGACATAACCCACTTTTCAGCCTTAATGAATTAAATTCCAGGTAAAAACTCCTTTGCCATGAAGAAGATCCAAATTCAACAAGTTCAGGCTAGTAAACCTGTTTGAAAGACCTTTTTTCAGTGAAATGCAGCTTAGTGCAAAAACAGGCTGCTCTCGCTCTGAAACGCTCATTTTTCACATAAGCCACTTTTCAGCGCTAAAACAGCCTCCAATCGCTCTGAAACGCTCATTTTTGACATAAGCCACTTTTCAGCCTTAGGCGACTGTACAGTGCTAAAACAGCCTCCAATCGCTCTGAAACGCTCATTTTTGACATAAGCCACTTTTCACCTTTAATGAATGAAATTCCAGGTAAAACTCCTTTGCCATGAAGAAGATCCAAATTCAACCAGTTCAGGCTAGTAAACCTGTTTGAAAGACCTTTTTTCAGTGAAATGCAGCTTAGTGCAAAAACAGGCTGCTCTTGCTCTGAAACGCTCATTTTTCACATAAGCCACTTTTCAGCCTTAGGCGACTGTACAGTGCTAAAACAGCCTCCAATCGCTCTGAAACGCTCATTTTTGACATAAGCCACTTTTCACCTTTAATGAATGAAATTCCAGGTAAAAACTCCTTTGCCATGAAGAAGATCCAAATTCAACCAGTTCAGGCTAGTAAACCTGTTTGAAAGACCTTTTTTCAGTGAAATGCAGCTTAGTGCAAAAACAGGCTGCTCTCGCTCTGAAACGCTCATTTTTCACATAAGCCACTTTTCAGCCTTATAGGCGACTGTACAGTGCAAAAACAGCCTCCTCTCGCTCTGAAACGCTCATTTTTCACATAAGCCACTTTTCAGCCTTAGGCGACTGTACAGTGCTAAAACAGCCTCCTATCGCTCTGAAACGCTCATTTTTGACATAACCCACTTTTCAGCCTTAATGAATGAAATTCCAGGTAAAAACTCCTTTGCCATGAAGAAGATCCAAATTCAACAAGTTCAGGCTAGTAAACCTGTTTGAAAGACCTTTTTTCAGTGAAATGCAGCTTAGTGCAAAAACAGCCTCCTCTCGCTCTGAAACGCTCATTTTTCACATAAGCCACTTTTCAGCCTTAGGCGACTGTACAGTGCTAAAACAGCCTCCTATCGCTCTGAAACGCTCATTTTTGACATAACCCACTTTTCAGCCTTAATGAATTAAATTCCAGGTAAAAACTCCTATGCCATGAAGAAGATCCAAATTCAACAAGTTCAGGCTAGTAAACCTGTTTGAAAGACCTTTTTTCAGTGAAATGCAGCTTAGTGCAAAAACAGGCTGCTCTCGCTCTGAAACGCTCATTTTTCACATAAGCCACTTTTCAGCGCTAAAACAGCCTCCAATCGCTCTGAAACGCTCATTTTTGACATAAGCCACTTTTCAGCCTTAGGCGACTGTACAGTGCTAAAACAGCCTCCAATCGCTCTGAAACGCTCATTTTTTACATAAGCCACTTTTCACCTTTAATGAATGAAATTCCAGGTAAAAACTCCTTTGCCATGAAGAAGATCCAAATTCAACCAGTTCAGGCTAGTAAACCTGTTTGAAAGACCTTTTTTCAGTGAAATGCAGCTTAGTGCAAAAACAGGCTGCTCTCGCTCTGAAACGCTCATTTTTCACATAAGCCACTTTTCAGCGCTAAAACAGCCTCCAATCGCTCTGAAACGCTCATTTTTGACATAAGCCACTTTTCACCTTTAATGAATGAAATTCAAGGTAAAAACTCCTTTGCCATGAAGAAGATCCAAATTCATGCAGTTCAGGCTAGTAAACCTGTTTGAAAGACCTTTTTTCAGTGAAATGCAGCTTAGTGCAAAAACAGGCTGCTCTCGCTCTGAAACGCTCATTTTTCACATAAGCCACTTTTCAGCCTTATAGGCGACTGTACAGTGCAAAAACAGCCTCCTCTCGCTCTGAAACGCTCATTTTTCACATAAGCCACTTTTCAGCGCTAAAACAGCCTCCAATCGCTCTGAAACGCTCATTTTTCACATAAGCCACTTTTCAGCCTTAGGCGACTGTACAGTGCAAAAACAGGCTGCTCTCGCTCTGAAACGCTCATTTTTGACATAAGCCACTTTTCACCTTTAATGAATGAAATTCCAGGTAAAAACTCCTTTGCCATGAAGAAGATCCAAATTCATCCAGTTCAGGCTAGTAAACCTGGTTGAAAGACCTTTTTTCAGTGAAATGCAGCTTAGTGCAAAAACAGGCTGCTCTCGCTCTGAAACGCTCATTTTTCACATAAGCCACTTTTCAGCCTCATAGGCGACTGTACAGTGCAAAAACAGCCTCCTCTCGCTCTGAAACGCTCATTTTTCACATAAGCCACTTTTCAGCCTTAGGCGACTGTACAGTGCTAAAACAGCCTCCTATCGCTCTGAAACGCTCATTTTTGACATAACCCACTTTTCAGCCTTAATGAATTAAATTCCAGGTAAAAACTCCTTTGCCATGAAGAAGATCCAAATTCAACAAGTTCAGGCTAGTAAACCTGTTTGAAAGACCTTTTTTCAGTGAAATGCAGCTTAGTGCAAAAACAGGCTGCTCTCGCTCTGAAACGCTCATTTTTCACATAAGCCACTTTTCAGCGCTAAAACAGCCTCCAATCGCTCTGAAACGCTCATTCTTGACATAAGCCACTTTTCAGCCTTAGGCGACTGTACAGTGCTAAAACAGCCTCCAATCGCTCTGAAACGCTCATTTTTGACATAAGCCACTTTTCACCTTTAATGAATGAAATTCCAGGTAAAAACTCCTTTGCCATGAAGAAGATCCAAATTCAACCAGTTCAGGCTAGTAAACCTGTTTGAAAGACCTTTTTTCAATGAAATGCAGCTTAGTGCAAAAACAGGCTGCTCTCGCTCTGAAACGCTCATTTTTCACATAAGCCACTTTTCAGCGCTAAAACAGCCTCCAATCGCTCTGAAACGCTCATTTTTGACATAAGCCACTTTTCACCTTTAATGAATGAAATTCCAGGTAAAAACTCCTTTGCCATGAAGAAGATCCAAATTCAACGAGTTCAGGCTAGTAAACCTGTTTGAAAGACCTTTTTTCAGTGAAATGCAGCTTAGTGCAAAAACAGGCTGCTCTCGCTCTGAAACGCTCATTTTTCACAAAAGCCACTTTTCAGCGCTAAAACAGCCTCCAATCGCTCTGAAACGCTCATTTTTCACATAAGCCACTTTTCAGCCTTAGGCGACTGTACAGTGCTAAAACAGCCTCCTATCGCTCTGAAACGCTCATTTTTGACATAACCCACTTTTCAGCCTTAATGAATTAAATTCCAGGTAAAAACTCCTTTGCCATGAAGAAGATCCAAATTCAACAAGTTCAGGCTAGTAAACCTGTTTGAAAGACCTTTTTTCAGTGAAATGCAGCTTAGTGCAAAAACAGGCTGCTCTCGCTCTGAAACGCTCATTTTTCACATAAGCCACTTTTCAGCGCTAAAACAGCCTCCAATCGCTCTGAAACGCTCATTTTTGACATAACCCACTTTTCAGCCTTAATGAATTAAATTCCAGGTAAAAACTCCTTTGCCATGAAGAAGATCCAAATTCAACAAGTTCAGGCTAGTAAACCTGTTTGAAAGACCTTTTTTCAGTGAAATGCAGCTTAGTGCAAAAACAGGCTGCTCTCGCTCTGAAACGCTCATTTTTCACATAAGCCACTTTTCAGCGCTAAAACAGCCTCCAGTCGCTCTGAAACGCTCATTTTTGACATAAGCCACTTTTCAGCCTTAGGCGACTGTACAGTGCTAAAACAGCCTCCAATCGCTCTGAAACGCTCATTTTTGACATAAGCCACTTTTCACCTTTAATGAATGAAATTCCAGGTAAAAACTCATTTGCCATGAAGAAGATCCAAATTCAACCAGTTCAGGCTAGTAAACCTGTTTGAAAGACCTTTTTTCAATGAAATGCAGCTTAGTGCAAAAACAGGCTGCTCTCGCTCTGAAACGCTCATTTTTCACATAAGCCACTTTTCAGCGCTAAAACAGCCTCCAATCGCTCTGAAACGCTCATTTTTGACATAAGCCACTTTTCACCTTTAATGAATGAAATTCCAGGTAAAAACTCCTTTGCCATGAAGAAGATCCAAATTCAACCAGTTCAGGCTAGTAAACCTGTTTGAAAGACCTTTTTTCAGTGAAATGCAGCTTAGTGCAAAAACAGGCTGCTCTCGCTCTGAAACGCTCATTTTTCACATAAGCCACTTTTCAGCGCTAAAACAGCCTCCAATCGCTCTGAAACGCTCATTTTTGACATAAGCCACTTTTCAGCCTTAGGCGACTGTACAGTGCTAAAACAGCCTCCAATCGCTCTGAAACGCTCATTTTTGACATAAGCCACTTTTCACCTTTAATGAATGAAATTCCAGGTAAAAACTCCTTTGCCATGAAGAAGATCCAAATTCAACCAGTTCAGGCTAGTAAACCTGTTTGAAAGACCTTTTTTCAATGAAATGCAGCTTAGTGCAAAAACAGGCTGCTCTCGCTCTGAAACGCTCATTTTTCACATAAGCCACTTTTCAGCGCTAAAACAGCCTCCAATCGCTCTGAAACGCTCATTTTTGACATAAGCCACTTTTCACCTTTAATGAATGAAATTCCAGGTAAAAACTCCTTTGCCATGAAGAAGATCCAAATTCAACGAGTTCAGGCTAGTAAACCTGTTTGAAAGACCTTTTTTCAGTGAAATGCAGCTTAGTGCAAAAACAGGCTGCTCTCGCTCTGAAACGCTCATTTTTCACAAAAGCCACTTTTCAGCGCTAAAACAGCCTCCAATCGCTCTGAAACGCTCATTTTTCACATAAGCCACTTTTCAGCCTTAGGCGACTGTACAGTGCTAAAACAGCCTCCTATCGCTCTGAAACGCTCATTTTTGACATAACCCACTTTTCAGCCTTAATGAATTAAATTCCAGGTAAAAACTCCTTTGCCATGAAGAAGATCCAAATTCAACAAGTTCAGGCTAGTAAACCTGTTTGAAAGACCTTTTTTCAGTGAAATGCAGCTTAGTGCAAAAACAGGCTGCTCTCGCTCTGAAACGCTCATTTTTCACATAAGCCACTTTTCAGCGCTAAAACAGCCTCCAATCGCTCTGAAACGCTCATTTTTGACATAACCCACTTTTCAGCCTTAATGAATTAAATTCCAGGTAAAAACTCCTTTGCCATGAAGAAGATCCAAATTCAACAAGTTCAGGCTAGTAAACCTGTTTGAAAGACCTTTTTTCAGTGAAATGCAGCTTAGTGCAAAAACAGGCTGCTCTCGCTCTGAAACGCTCATTTTTCACATAAGCCACTTTTCAGCGCTAAAACAGCCTCCAATCGCTCTGAAACGCTCATTTTTGACATAAGCCACTTTTCAGCCTTAGGCGACTGTACAGTGCTAAAACAGCCTCCAATCGCTCTGAAACGCTCATTTTTGACATAAGCCACTTTTCACCTTTAATGAATGAAATTCCAGGTAAAACTCCTTTGCCATGAAGAAGATCCAAATTCAACCAGTTCAGGCTAGTAAACCTGTTTGAAAGACCTTTTTTCAGTGAAATGCAGCTTAGTGCAAAAACAGGCTGCTCTTGCTCTGAAACGCTCATTTTTCACATAAGCCACTTTTCAGCCTTAGGCGACTGTACAGTGCTAAAACAGCCTCCAATCGCTCTGAAACGCTCATTTTTGACATAAGCCACTTTTCACCTTTAATGAATGAAATTCCAGGTAAAAACTCCTTTGCCATGAAGAAGATCCAAATTCAACCAGTTCAGGCTAGTAAACCTGTTTGAAAGACCTTTTTTCAGTGAAATGCAGCTTAGTGCAAAAACAGGCTGCTCTCGCTCTGAAACGCTCATTTTTCACATAAGCCACTTTTCAGCGCTAAAACAGCCTCCAATCGCTCTGAAACGCTCATTTTTGACATAAGCCACTTTTCAGCCTTAGGCGACTGTACAGTGCTAAAACAGCCTCCAATCGCTCTGAAACGCTCATTTTTGACATAAGCCACTTTTCACCTTTAATGAATGAAATTCCAGGTAAAAACTCCTTTGCCATGAAGAAGATCCAAATTCAACCAGTTCAGGCTAGTAAACCTGTTTGAAAGACCTTTTTTCAATGAAATGCAGCTTAGTGCAAAAACAGGCTGCTCTCGCTCTGAAACGCTCATTTTTCACATAAGCCACTTTTCAGCGCTAAAACAGCCTCCAATCGCTCTGAAACGCTCATTTTTGACATAAGCCACTTTTCACCTTTAATGAATGAAAT
Organism: Pagrus pagrus; assembly: GCF_965226575.1. NCBI lineage: Eukaryota > Metazoa > Chordata > Actinopteri > Spariformes > Sparidae > Pagrus > Pagrus pagrus. The sequence goes on from NW_028175105.1 coordinate 9,332, forward strand.
TCCAGGTAAAAACTCCTTTGCCATGAAGAAGATCCAAATTCAACGAGTTCAGGCTAGTAAACCTGTTTGAAAGACCTTTTTTCAGTGAAATGCAGCTTAGTGCAAAAACAGGCTGCTCTCGCTCTGAAACGCTCATTTTTCACAAAAGCCACTTTTCAGCGCTAAAACAGCCTCCAATCGCTCTGAAACGCTCATTTTTCACATAAGCCACTTTTCAGCCTTAGGCGACTGTACAGTGCTAAAACAGCCTCCTATCGCTCTGAAACGCTCATTTTTGACATAACCCACTTTTCAGCCTTAATGAATTAAATTCCAGGTAAAAACTCCTTTGCCATGAAGAAGATCCAAATTCAACAAGTTCAGGCTAGTAAACCTGTTTGAAAGACCTTTTTTCAGTGAAATGCAGCTTAGTGCAAAAACAGGCTGCTCTCGCTCTGAAACGCTCATTTTTCACATAAGCCACTTTTCAGCGCTAAAACAGCCTCCAATCGCTCTGAAACGCTCATTTTTGACATAACCCACTTTTCAGCCTTAATGAATTAAATTCCAGGTAAAAACTCCTTTGCCATGAAGAAGATCCAAATTCAACAAGTTCAGGCTAGTAAACCTGTTTGAAAGACCTTTTTTCAGTGAAATGCAGCTTAGTGCAAAAACAGGCTGCTCTCGCTCTGAAACGCTCATTTTTCACATAAGCCACTTTTCAGCGCTAAAACAGCCTCCAATCGCTCTGAAACGCTCATTTTTGACATAAGCCACTTTTCAGCCTTAGGCGACTGTACAGTGCTAAAACAGCCTCCAATCGCTCTGAAACGCTCATTTTTGACATAAGCCACTTTTCACCTTTAATGAATGAAATTCCAGGTAAAACTCCTTTGCCATGAAGAAGATCCAAATTCAACCAGTTCAGGCTAGTAAACCTGTTTGAAAGACCTTTTTTCAGTGAAATGCAGCTTAGTGCAAAAACAGGCTGCTCTTGCTCTGAAACGCTCATTTTTCACATAAGCCACTTTTCAGCCTTAGGCGACTGTACAGTGCTAAAACAGCCTCCAATCGCTCTGAAACGCTCATTTTTGACATAAGCCACTTTTCACCTTTAATGAATGAAATTCCAGGTAAAAACTCCTTTGCCATGAAGAAGATCCAAATTCAACCAGTTCAGGCTAGTAAACCTGTTTGAAAGACCTTTTTTCAGTGAAATGCAGCTTAGTGCAAAAACAGGCTGCTCTCGCTCTGAAACGCTCATTTTTCACAAAAGCCACTTTTCAGCGCTAAAACAGCCTCCAATCGCTCTGAAACGCTCATTTTTCCACATAAGCCACTTTTCAGCCTTAGGCGACTGTACAGTGCTAAAACAGCCTCCTATCGCTCTGAAACGCTCATTTTTGACATAACCCACTTTTCAGCCTTAATGAATTAAATTCCAGGTAAAAACTCCTTTGCCATGAAGAAGATCCAAATTCAACAAGTTCAGGCTAGTAAACCTGTTTGAAAGACCTTTTTTCAGTGAAATGCAGCTTAGTGCAAAAACAGGCTGCTCTCGCTCTGAAACGCTCATTTTTCACATAAGCCACTTTTCAGCGCTAAAACAGCCTCCAATCGCTCTGAAACGCTCATTTTTGACATAAGCCACTTTTCACCTTTAATGAATGAAATTCCAGGTAAAACTCCTTTGCCATGAAGAAGATCCAAATTCAACCAGTTCAGGCTAGTAAACCTGTTTGAAAGACCTTTTTTCAGTGAAATGCAGCTTAGTGCAAAAACAGGCTGCTCTTGCTCTGAAACGCTCATTTTTCACATAAGCCACTTTTCAGCCTTAGGCGACTGTACAGTGCTAAAACAGCCTCCAATCGCTCTGAAACGCTCATTTTTGACATAAGCCACTTTTCACCTTTAATGAATGAAATTCCAGGTAAAAACTCCTTTGCCATGAAGAAGATCCAAATTCAACCAGTTCAGGCTAGTAAACCTGTTTGAAAGACCTTTTTTCAGTGAAATGCAGCTTAGTGCAAAAACAGGCTGCTCTCGCTCTGAAACGCTCATTTTTCACAAAAGCCACTTTTCAGCGCTAAAACAGCCTCCAATCGCTCTGAAACGCTCATTTTTCCACATAAGCCACTTTTCAGCCTTAGGCGACTGTACAGTGCTAAAACAGCCTCCTATCGCTCTGAAACGCTCATTTTTGACATAACCCACTTTTCAGCCTTAATGAATTAAATTCCAGGTAAAAACTCCTTTGCCATGAAGAAGATCCAAATTCAACAAGTTCAGGCTAGTAAACCTGTTTGAAAGACCTTTTTTCAGTGAAATGCAGCTTAGTGCAAAAACAGGCTGCTCTCGCTCTGAAACGCTCATTTTTCACATAAGCCACTTTTCAGCGCTAAAACAGCATCCAATCGCTCTGAAACGTTCATTTTTGACATAAGCCACTTTTCAGCCTTAGGCGACTGTACAGTGCTAAAACAGCCTCCAATCGCTCTGAAACGCTCATTTTTGACATAAGCCACTTTTCAGGCTTAATGAATTAAATTCCAGGTAAAAACTCATTTGCCATGAAGAAGATCCAAATTCAACCAGTTCAGGCTAGTAAACCTGTTTGAAAGACCTTTTTTCAGTGAAATGCAGCTTAGTGCAAAAACAGGCTGCTCTCGCTCTGAAACGCTCATTTTTCACATAAGCCACTTTTCAGCCTTAGGCGACTGTACAGTGCAAAAACAGGCTGCTCTCGCTCTGAAACGCTCATTTTTGACATAAGCCACTTTTCACCTTTAATGAATGAAATTCCAGGTAAAAACTCCTTTGCCATGAAGAAGATCCAAATTCAACCAGTTCAGGCTAGTAAACCTGTTTGAAAGACCTTTTTTCAGTGAAATGCAGCTTAGTGCAAAAACAGGCTGCTCTCGCTCTGAAACGCTCATTTTTCACATAACCCACTTTTCAGCCTTAATGAATTAAATTCCAGGTAAAAACTCCTTTGCCATGAAGAAGATCCAAATTCAACAAGTTCAGGCTAGTAAACCTGTTTGAAAGACCTTTTTTCAGTGAAATGCAGCTTAGTGCAAAAACAGGCTGCTCTCGCTCTGAAACGCTCATTTTTCACATAAGCCACTTTTCAGCGCTAAAACAGCCTCCAATCGCTCTGAAACGCTCATTTTTCACAAAAGCCACTTTTCAGCGCTAAAACAGCCTCCAATCGCTCTGAAACGCTCATTTTTCACATAAGCCACTTTTCAGCCTTAGGCGACTGTACAGTGCTAAAACAGCCTCCAATCGCTCTGAAACGCTCATTTTTGACATAAGCCACTTTTCACCTTTAATGAATGAAATTCCAGGTAAAAACTCCTTTGCCATGAAGAAGATCCAAATTCAACCAGTTCAGGCTAGTAAACCTGTTTGAAAGACCTTTTTTCAGTGAAATGCAGCTTAGTGCAAAAACAGGCTGCTCTCGCTCTGAAACGCTCATTTTTCACATAAGCCACTTTTCAGCGCTAAAACAGCCTCCAATCGCTCTGAAACGCTTATTTTTCACATAAGCCACTTTTCAGCCTTAGGCGACTGTACAGTGCTAAAACAGCCTCCTATCGCTCTGAAACGCTCATTTTTCACATAAGCCACTTTTCAGCGCTAAAACAGCCTCCAATCGCTCTGAAACGCTCATTTTTGACATAACCCACTTTTCAGCCTTAATGAATGAAATTCCAGGTAAAAACTCCTTTGCCATGAAGAAGATCCAAATTCAACAAGTTCAGGCTAGTAAACCTGTTTGAAAGACCTTTTTTCAGTGAAATGCAGCTTAGTGCAAAAACAGGCTGCTCTCGCTCTGAAACGCTCATTTTTCACATAAGCCACTTTTCAGCGCTAAAACAGCCTCCAATCGCTCTGAAACGCTCATTTTTGACATAAGCCACTTTTCAGCCTTAGGCGACTGTACAGTGCTAAAACAGCCTCCAATCGCTCTGAAACGCTCATTTTGACATAAGCCACTTTTCACCTTTAATGAATGAAATTCCAGGTAAAAACTCCTTTGCCATGAAGAAGATCCAAATTCAACCAGTTCAGGCTAGTAAACCTGTTTGAAAGACCTTTTTTCAATGAAATGCAGCTTAGTGCAAAAACAGGCTGCTCTCGCTCTGAAACGCTCATTTTTCACATAAGCCACTTTTCAGCGCTAAAACAGCCTCCAATCGCTCTGAAACGCTCATTTTTGACATAACCCACTTTTCAGCCTTAATGAATGAAATTCCAGGTAAAAACTCCTTTGCCATGAAGAAGATCCAAATTCAACAAGTTCAGGCTAGTAAACCTGTTTGAAAGACCTTTTTTCAGTGAAATGCAGCTTAGTGCAAAAACAGGCTGCTCTCGCTCTGAAACGCTCATTTTTCACATAAGCCACTTTTCAGCGCTAAAACAGCCTCCAGTCGCTCTGAAACGCTCATTTTTGACATAAGCCACTTTTCAGCCTTAGGCGACTGTACAGTGCTAAAACAGCCTCCAATCGCTCTGAAACGCTCATTTTTGACATAAGCCACTTTTCACCTTTAATGAATGAAATTCCAGGTAAAAACTCATTTGCCATGAAGAAGATCCAAATTCAACCAGTTCAGGCTAGTAAACCTGTTTGAAAGACCTTTTTTCAATGAAATGCAGCTTAGTGCAAAAACAGGCTGCTCTCGCTCTGAAACGCTCATTTTTCACATAAGCCACTTTTCAGCGCTAAAACAGCCTCCAATCGCTCTGAAACGCTCATTTTTGACATAAGCCACTTTTCACCTTTAATGAATGAAATTCCAGGTAAAAACTCCTTTGCCATGAAGAAGATCCAAATTCAACGAGTTCAGGCTAGTAAACCTGTTTGAAAGACCTTTTTTCAGTGAAATGCAGCTTAGTGCAAAAACAGGCTGCTCTCGCTCTGAAACGCTCATTTTTCACAAAAGCCACTTTTCAGCGCTAAAACAGCCTCCAATCGCTCTGAAACGCTCATTTTTCACATAAGCCACTTTTCAGCCTTAGGCGACTGTACAGTGCTAAAACAGCCTCCAATCGCTCTGAAACGCTCATTTTTGACATAAGCCACTTTTCACCTTTAATGAATGAAATTCCAGGTAAAAACTCCTTTGCCATGAAGAAGATCCAAATTCAACCAGTTCAGGCTAGTAAACCTGTTTGAAAGACCTTTTTTCAGTGAAATGCAGCTTAGTGCAAAAACAGGCTGCTCTCGCTCTGAAACGCTCATTTTTCACATAAGCCACTTTTCAGCGCTAAAACAGCCTCCAATCGCTCTGAAACGCTTATTTTTCACATAAGCCACTTTTCAGCCTTAGGCGACTGTACAGTGCTAAAACAGCCTCCTATCGCTCTGAAACGCTCATTTTTCACATAAGCCACTTTTCAGCGCTAAAACAGCCTCCAATCGCTCTGAAACCCTCATTTTTGACATAACCCACTTTTCAGCCTTAATGAATGAAATTCCAGGTAAAAACTCCTTTGCCATGAAGAAGATCCAAATTCAACAAGTTCAGGCTAGTAAACCTGTTTGAAAGACCTTTTTTCAGTGAAATGCAGCTTAGTGCAAAAACAGGCTGCTCTCGCTCTGAAACGCTCATTTTTCACATAAGCCACTTTTCAGCGCTAAAACAGCCTCCAGTCGCTCTGAAACGCTCATTTTTGACATAAGCCACTTTTCAGCCTTAGGCGACTGTACAGTGCTAAAACAGCCTCCAATCGCTCTGAAACGCTCATTTTTGACATAAGCCACTTTTCACCTTTAATGAATGAAATTCCAGGTAAAAACTCATTTGCCATGAAGAAGATCCAAATTCAACCAGTTCAGGCTAGTAAACCTGTTTGAAAGACCTTTTTTCAATGAAATGCAGCTTAGTGCAAAAACAGGCTGCTCTCGCTCTGAAACGCTCATTTTTCACATAAGCCACTTTTCAGCGCTAAAACAGCCTCCAATCGCTCTGAAACGCTCATTTTTCACAAAAGCCACTTTTCAGCGCTAAAACAGCCTCCAATCGCTCTGAAACGCTCATTTTTCACATAAGCCACTTTTCAGCCTTAGGCGACTGTACAGTGCTAAAACAGCCTCCAATCGCTCTGAAACGCTCATTTTTGACATAAGCCACTTTTCACCTTTAATGAATGAAATTCCAGGTAAAAACTCCTTTGCCATGAAGAAGATCCAAATTCAACCAGTTCAGGCTAGTAAACCTGTTTGAAAGACCTTTTTTCAGTGAAATGCAGCTTAGTGCAAAAACAGGCTGCTCTCGCTCTGAAACGCTCATTTTTCACATAAGCCACTTTTCAGCGCTAAAACAGCCTCCAATCGCTCTGAAACGCTTATTTTTCACATAAGCCACTTTTCAGCCTTAGGCGACTGTACAGTGCTAAAACAGCCTCCTATCGCTCTGAAACGCTCATTTTTGACATAACCCACTTTTCAGCCTTAATGAATTAAATTCCAGGTAAAAACTCCTTTGCCATGAAGAAGATCCAAATTCAACAAGTTCAGGCTAGTAAACCTGTTTGAAAGACCTTTTTTCAGTGAAATGCAGCTTAGTGCAAAAACAGGCTGCTCTCGCTCTGAAACGCTCATTTTTCACATAAGCCACTTTTCAGCGCTAAAACAGCCTCCAATCGCTCTGAAACGCTCATTTTTGACATAAGCCACTTTTCAGCCTTAGGCGACTGTACAGTGCTAAAACAGCCTCCAATCGCTCTGAAACGCTCATTTTTGACATAAGCCACTTTTCACCTTTAATGAATGAAATTCCAGGTAAAAACTCCTTTGCCATGAAGAAGATCCAAATTCAACCAGTTCAGGCTAGTAAACCTGTTTGAAAGACCTTTTTTCAGTGAAATGCAGCTTAGTGCAAAAACAGGCTGCTCTCGCTCTGAAACGCTCATTTTTCACAAAAGCCACTTTTCAGCGCTAAAACAGCCTCCAATCGCTCTGAAACGCTCATTTTTCCACATAAGCCACTTTTCAGCCTTAGGCGACTGTACAGTGCTAAAACAGCCTCCTATCGCTCTGAAACGCTCATTTTTGACATAACCCACTTTTCAGCCTTAATGAATTAAATTCCAGGTAAAAACTCCTTTGCCATGAAGAAGATCCAAATTCAACAAGTTCAGGCTAGTAAACCTGTTTGAAAGACCTTTTTTCAGTGAAATGCAGCTTAGTGCAAAAACAGGCTGCTCTCGCTCTGAAACGCTCATTTTTCACATAAGCCACTTTTCAGCGCTAAAACAGCATCCAATCGCTCTGAAACGTTCATTTTTGACATAAGCCACTTTTCAGCCTTAGGCGACTGTACAGTGCTAAAACAGCCTCCAATCGCTCTGAAACGCTCATTTTTGACATAAGCCACTTTTCAGCCTTAATGAATTAAATTCCAGGTAAAAACTCATTTGCCATGAAGAAGATCCAAATTCAACCAGTTCAGGCTAGTAAACCTGTTTGAAAGACCTTTTTTCAGTGAAATGCAGTTTAGTGCAAAAACAGGCTGCTCTCGCTCTGAAACGCTCATTTTTCACATAAGCCACTTTTCAGCCTTAGGCGACTGTACAGTGCAAAAACAGGCTGCTCTCGCTCTGAAACGCTCATTTTTGACATAAGCCACTTTTCACCTTTAATGAATGAAATTCCAGGTAAAAACTCCTTTGCCATGAAGAAGATCCAAATTCAACCAGTTCAGGCTAGTAAACCTGTTTGAAAGACCTTTTTTCAGTGAAATGCAGCTTAGTGCAAAAACAGGCTGCTCTCGCTCTGAAACGCTCATTTTTCACATAAGCCACTTTTCAGCCTTATAGGCGACTGTACAGTGCAAAAACAGCCTCCTCTCGCTCTGAAACGCTCATTTTTCACATAAGCCACTTTTCAGCCTTAGGCGACTGTACAGTGCTAAAACAGCCTCCTATCGCTCTGAAACGCTCATTTTTGACATAACCCACTTTTCAGCCTTAATGAATGAAATTCCAGGTAAAAACTCCTTTGCCATGAAGAAGATCCAAATTCAACAAGTTCAGGCTAGTAAACCTGTTTGAAAGACCTTTTTTCAGTGAAATGCAGCTTAGTGCAAAAACAGCCTCCTCTCGCTCTGAAACGCTCATTTTTCACATAAGCCACTTTTCAGCCTTAGGCGACTGTACAGTGCTAAAACAGCCTCCTATCGCTCTGAAACGCTCATTTTTGACATAACCCACTTTTCAGCCTTAATGAATTAAATTCCAGGTAAAAACTCCTTTGCCATGAAGAAGATCCAAATTCAACAAGTTCAGGCTAGTAAACCTGTTTGAAAGACCTTTTTTCAGTGAAATGCAGCTTAGTGCAAAAACAGGCTGCTCTCGCTCTGAAACGCTCATTTTTCACATAAGCCACTTTTCAGCGCTAAAACAGCCTCCAATCGCTCTGAAACGCTCATTTTTGACATAAGCCACTTTTCAGCCTTAGGCGACTGTACAGTGCTAAAACAGCCTCCAATCGCTCTGAAACGCTCATTTTTTACATAAGCCACTTTTCACCTTTAATGAATGAAATTCCAGGTAAAAACTCCTTTGCCATGAAGAAGATCCAAATTCAACCAGTTCAGGCTAGTAAACCTGTTTGAAAGACCTTTTTTCAGTGAAATGCAGCTTAGTGCAAAAACAGGCTGCTCTCGCTCTGAAACGCTCATTTTTCACATAAGCCACTTTTCACCCTTAGGCGACTGTACAGTGCTAAAACAGCCTCCTATCGCTCTGAAACGCTCATTTTTGACATAACCCACTTTTCAGCCTTAATGAATTAAATTCCAGGTAAAAACTCCTTTGCCATGAAGAAGATCCAAATTCATGCAGTTCAGGCTAGTGAACCTGGTTGAAAGACCTTTTTTCAGTGAAATGCAGCTTAGTGCAAAAACAGGCTGCTCTCGCTCTGAAACGCTCATTTTTCACATAAGCCACTTTTCAGCCTTAGGCGACTGTACAGTGCTAAAACAGCCTCCAATCGCTCTGAAACGCTCATTTTTGACATAAGCCACTTTTCACCTTTAATGAATGAAATTCCAGGTAAAAACTCCTTTGCCATGAAGAAGATCCAAATTCAACCAGTTCAGGCTAGTAAACCTGTTTGAAAGACCTTTTTTCAGTGAAATGCAGCTTAGTGCAAAAACAGGCTGCTCTCGCTCTGAAACGCTCATTTTTCACAAAAGCCACTTTTCAGCGCTAAAACAGCCTCCAATCGCTCTGAAACGCTCATTTTTCCACATAAGCCACTTTTCAGCCTTAGGCGACTGTACAGTGCTAAAACAGCCTCCTATCGCTCTGAAACGCTCATTTTTGACATAACCCACTTTTCAGCCTTAATGAATTAAATTCCAGGTAAAAACTCCTTTGCCATGAAGAAGATCCAAATTCAACAAGTTCAGGCTAGTAAACCTGTTTGAAAGACCTTTTTTCAGTGAAATGCAGCTTAGTGCAAAAACAGGCTGCTCTCGCTCTGAAACGCTCATTTTTCACATAAGCCACTTTTCAGCCTTAGGCGACTGTACAGTGCTAAAACAGCCTCCAATCGCTCTGAAACGCTCATTTTTGACATAAGCCACTTTTCAGCCTTAATGAATTAAATTCCAGGTAAAAACTCATTTGCCATGAAGAAGATCCAAATTCAACCAGTTCAGGCTAGTAAACCTGTTTGAAAGACCTTTTTTCAGTGAAATGCAGCTTAGTGCAAAAACAGGCTGCTCTCGCTCTGAAACGCTCATTTTTCACATAAGCCACTTTTCAGCGCTAAAACAGCCTCCAATCGCTCTGAAACGCTCATTTTTGACATAAGCCACTTTTCAGCCTTAGGCGACTGTACAGTGCTAAAACAGCCTCCAATCGCTCTGAAACGCTCATTTTTGACATAAGCCACTTTTCACCTTTAATGAATGAAATTCCAGGTAAAAACTCCTTTGCCATGAAGAAGATCCAAATTCAACCAGTTCAGGCTAGTAAACCTGTTTGAAAGACCTTTTTTCAGTGAAATGCAGCTTAGTGCAAAAACAGGCTGCTCTCGCTCTGAAACGCTCATTTTTCACATAAGCCACTTTTCAGCCTTAGGCGACTGTACAGTGCTAAAACAGCCTCCTATCGCTCTGAAACGCTCATTTTTGACATAACCCACTTTTCAGCCTTAATGAATTAAATTCCAGGTAAAAACTCATTTGCCATGAAGAAGATCCAAATTCAACCAGTTCAGGCTAGTAAACCTGTTTGAAAGACCTTTTTTCAATGAAATGCAGCTTAGTGCAAAAACAGGCTGCTCTCGCTCTGAAACGCTCATTTTTCACATAAGCCACTTTTCAGCGCTAAAACAGCCTCCAATCGCTCTGAAACGCTCATTTTTCACATAAGCCACTTTTCAGCCTTAGGCGACTGTACAGTGCTAAAACAGCCTCCAATCGCTCTGAAACGCTCATTTTTGACATAAGCCACTTTTCACCTTTAATGAATGAAATTCCAGGTAAAAACTCCTTTGCCATGAAGAAGATCCAAATTCAACCAGTTCAGGCTAGTAAACCTGTTTGAAAGACCTTTTTTCAATGAAATGCAGCTTAGTGCAAAAACAGGCTGCTCTCGCTCTGAAACGCTCATTTTTCACATAAGCCACTTTTCAGCGCTAAAACAGCCTCCAATCGCTCTGAAACGCTCATTTTTGACATAAGCCACTTTTCAGCCTTAGGCGACTGTACAGTGCTAAAACAGCCTCCTATCGCTCTGAAACGCTCATTTTTGACATAACCCACTTTTCAGCCTTAATGAATGAAATTCCAGGTAAAAACTCATTTGCCATGAAGAAGATCCAAATTCAACCAGTTCAGGCTAGTAAACCTGTTTGAAAGACCTTTTTTCAATGAAATGCAGCTTAGTGCAAAAACAGGCTGCTCTCGCTCTGAAACGCTCATTTTTCACATAAGCCACTTTTCAGCGCTAAAACAGCCTCCAATCGCTCTGAAACGCTCATTTTTGACATAAGCCACTTTTCACCTTTAATGAATGAAATTCCAGGTAAAAACTCCTTTGCCATGAAGAAGATCCAAATTCAACGAGTTCAGGCTAGTAAACCTGTTTGAAAGACCTTTTTTCAGTGAAATGCAGCTTAGTGCAAAAAGAGGCTGCTCTCGCTCTGAAACGCTCATTTTTCACAAAAGCCACTTTTCAGCGCTAAAACAGCCTCCAATCGCTCTGAAACGCTCATTTTTCACATAAGCCACTTTTCAGCCTTAGGCGACTGTACAGTGCTAAAACAGCCTCCAATCGCTCTGAAACGCTCATTTTTGACATAAGCCACTTTTCAGCCTTAATGAATTAAATTCCAGGTAAAAACTCATTTGCCATGAAGAAGATCCAAATTCAACCAGTTCAGGCTAGTAAACCTGTTTGAAAGACCTTTTTTCAGTGAAATGCAGCTTAGTGCAAAAACAGGCTGCTCTCGCTCTGAAACGCTCATTTTTCACATAAGCCACTTTTCAGCCTTAGGCGACTGTACAGTGCAAAAACAGGCTGCTCTCGCTCTGAAACGCTCATTTTTGACATAAGCCACTTTTCACCTTTAATGAATGAAATTCCAGGTAAAAACTCCTTTGCCATGAAGAAGATCCAAATTCAACCAGTTCAGGCTAGTAAACCTGTTTGAAAGACCTTTTTTCAGTGAAATGCAGCTTAGTGCAAAAACAGGCTGCTCTCGCTCTGAAACGCTCATTTTTCACATAAGCCACTTTTCAGCCTTAGGCGACTGTACAGTGCTAAAACAGCCTCCTATCGCTCTGAAACGCTCATTTTTGACATAACCCACTTTTCAGCCTTAATGAATGAAATTCCAGGTAAAAACTCCTTTGCCATGAAGAAGATCCAAATTCAACAAGTTCAGGCTAGTAAACCTGTTTGAAAGACCTTTTTTCAGTGAAATGCAGCTTAGTGCAAAAACAGGCTGCTCTCGCTCTGAAACGCTCATTTTTCACATAAGCCACTTTTCAGCCTTATAGGCGACTGTACAGTGCAAAAACAGCCTCCTCTCGCTCTGAAACGCTCATTTTTCACATAAGCCACTTTTCAGCCTTAGGCGACTGTACAGTGCAAAAACAGGCTGCTCTCGCTCTGAAACGCTCATTTTTGACATAAGCCACTTTTCACCTTTAATGAATGAAATTCCAGGTAAAAACTCCTTTGCCATGAAGAAGATCCAAATTCATCCAGTTCAGGCTAATAAACCTGGTTGAAAGACCTTTTTTCAGTGAAATGCAGCTTAGTGCAAAAACAGGCTGCTCTCGCTCTGAAACGCTCATTTTTCACATAAGCCACTTTTCAGCGCTAAAACAGCCTCCAATCGCTCTGAAACGCTCATTTTTGACATAAGCCACTTTTCAGCCTTAGGCGACTGTACAGTGCTAAAACAGCCTCCAATCGCTCTGAAACGCTCATTTTTTACATAAGCCACTTTTCACCTTTAATGAATGAAATTCCAGGTAAAAACTCCTTTGCCATGAAGAAGATCCAAATTCAACCAGTTCAGGCTAGTAAACCTGTTTGAAAGACCTTTTTTCAGTGAAATGCAGCTTAGTGCAAAAACAGGCTGCTCTCGCTCTGAAACGCTCATTTTTCACATAAGCCACTTTTCAGCCTTAGGCGACTGTACAGTGCTAAAACAGCCTCCTATCGCTCTGAAACGCTCATTTTTGACATAACCCACTTTTCAGCCTTAATGAATTAAATTCCAGGTAAAAACTCCTTTGCCATGAAGAAGATCCAAATTCAACCAGTTCAGGCTAGTAAACCTGTTTGAAAGACCTTTTTTCAGTGAAATGCAGCTTAGTGCAAAAACAGGCTGCTCTCGCTCTGAAACGCTCATTTTTCACATAAGCCACTTTTCAGCCTTATAGGCGACTGTACAGTGCAAAAACAGCCTCCTCTCGCTCTTAAACGCTCATTTTTCACATAAGCCACTTTTCAGCGCTAAAACAGCCTCCAATCGCTCTGAAACGCTCATTTTTGACATAAGCCACTTTTCAGCCTTAGGCGACTGTACAGTGCTAAAACAGCCTCCAATCGCTCTGAAACGCTCATTTTTTACATAAGCCACTTTTCACCTTTAATGAATGAAATTCCAGGTAAAAACTCCTTTGCCATGAAGAAGATCCAAATTCAACCAGTTCAGGCTAGTAAACCTGTTTGAAAGACCTTTTTTCAATGAAATGCAGCTTAGTGCAAAAACAGGCTGCTCTCGCTCTGAAACGCTCATTTTTCACATAAGCCACTTTTCAGCGCTAAAACAGCCTCCAATCGCTCTGAAACGCTCATTTTTGACATAAGCCACTTTTCACCTTTAATGAATGAAATTCCAGGTAAAAACTCCTTTGCCATGAAGAAGATCCAAATTCAACGAGTTCAGGCTAGTAAACCTGTTTGAAAGACCTTTTTTCAGTGAAATGCAGCTTAGTGCAAAAACAGGCTGCTCTCGCTCTGAAACGCTCATTTTTGACATAACCCACTTTTCAGCCTTAATGAATGAAATTCCAGGTAAAAACTCCTTTGCCATGAAGAAGATCCAAATTCAACAAGTTCAGGCTAGTAAACCTGTTTGAAAGACCTTTTTTCAGTGAAATGCAGCTTAGTGCAAAAACAGGCTGCTCTCGCTCTGAAACGCTCATTTTTCACATAAGCCACTTTTCAGCGCTAAAACAGCCTCCAATCGCTCTGAAACGCTCATTTTTGACATAAGCCACTTTTCACCTTTAATAAATGAAATTCCAGGTAAAAACTCCTTTGCCATGAAGAAGATCCAAATTCATCCAGTTCAGGCTAGTAAACCTGTTTGAAAGACCTTTTTTCAATGAAATGCAGCTTAGTGCAAAAACAGGCTGCTCTCGCTCTGAAACGCTCATTTTTCACATAAGCCACTTTTCAGCGCTAAAACAGCCTCCAATCGCTCTGAAACGCTCATTTTTGACATAAGCCACTTTTCACCTTTAATGAATGAAATTCCAGGTAAAAACTCCTTTGCCATGAAGAAGATCCAAATTCAACGAGTTCAGGCTAGTAAACCTGTTTGAAAGACCTTTTTTCAGTGAAATGCAGCTTAGTGCAAAAAGAGGCTGCTCTCGCTCTGAAACGCTCATTTTTCACAAAAGCCACTTTTCAGCGCTAAAACAGCCTCCAATCGCTCTGAAACGCTCATTTTTCACATAAGCCACTTTTCAGCCTTAGGCGACTGTACAGTGCTAAAACAGCCTCCAATCGCTCTGAAACGCTCATTTTGACATAAGCCACTTTTCACCTTTAATGAATGAAATTCCAGGTAAAAACTCCTTTGCCATGAAGAAGATCCAAATTCAACCAGTTCAGGCTAGTAAACCTGTTTGAAAGACCTTTTTTCAATGAAATGCAGCTTAGTGCAAAAACAGGCTGCTCTCGCTCTGAAACGCTCATTTTTCACATAAGCCACTTTTCAGCGCTAAAACAGCCTCCAATCGCTCTGAAACGCTCATTTTTGACATAAGCCACTTTTCACCTTTAATGAATGAAATTCCAGGTAAAAACTCCTTTGCCATGAAGAAGATCCAAATTCAACGAGTTCAGGCTAGTAAACCTGTTTGAAAGACCTTTTTTCAGTGAAATGCAGCTTAGTGCAAAAACAGGCTGCTCTCGCTCTGAAACGCTCATTTTTCACAAAAGCCACTTTTCAGCGCTAAAACAGCCTCCAATCGCTCTGAAACGCTCATTTTTCACATAAGCCACTTTTCAGCCTTAGGCGACTGTACAGTGCTAAAACAGCCTCCAATCGCTCTGAAACGCTCATTTTTGACATAAGCCACTTTTCACCTTTAATGAATGAAATTCCAGGTAAAAACTCCTTTGCCATGAAGAAGATCCAAATTCAACCAGTTCAGGCTAGTAAACCTGTTTGAAAGACCTTTTTTCAGTGAAATGCAGCTTAGTGCAAAAACAGGCTGCTCTCGCTCTGAAACGCTCATTTTTCACATAAGCCACTTTTCAGCGCTAAAACAGCCTCCAATCGCTCTGAAACGCTCATTTTTGACATAAGCCACTTTTCACCTTTAATGAATGAAATTCCAGGTAAAAACTCCTTTGCCATGAAGAAGATCCAAATTCAACGAGTTCAGGCTAGTAAACCTGTTTGAAAGACCTTTTTTCAGTGAAATGCAGCTTAGTGCAAAAACAGGCTGCTCTCGCTCTGAAACGCTCATTTTTCACAAAAGCCACTTTTCAGCGCTAAAACAGCCTCCAATCGCTCTGAAACGCTCATTTTTCACATAAGCCACTTTTCAGCCTTAGGCGACTGTACAGTGCTAAAACAGCCTCCTATCGCTCTGAAACGCTCATTTTTGACATAACCCACTTTTCAGCCTTAATGAATTAAATTCCAGGTAAAAACTCCTTTGCCATGAAGAAGATCCAAATTCAACAAGTTCAGGCTAGTAAACCTGTTTGAAAGACCTTTTTTCAGTGAAATGCAGCTTAGTGCAAAAACAGGCTGCTCTCGCTCTGAAACGCTCATTTTTCACATAAGCCACTTTTCAGCGCTAAAACAGCCTCCAATCGCTCTGAAACGCTCATTTTTGACATAAGCCACTTTTCAGCCTTAGGCGACTGTACAGTGCTAAAACAGCCTCCAATCGCTCTGAAACGCTCATTTTTGACATAAGCCACTTTTCACCTTTAATGAATGAAATTCCAGGTAAAACTCCTTTGCCATGAAGAAGATCCAAATTCAACCAGTTCAGGCTAGTAAACCTGTTTGAAAGACCTTTTTTCAGTGAAATGCAGCTTAGTGCAAAAACAGGCTGCTCTCGCTCTGAAACGCTCATTTTTCACATAAGCCACTTTTCAGCCTTAGGCGACTGTACAGTGCTAAAACAGCCTCCAATCGCTCTGAAACGCTCATTTTTGACATAAGCCACTTTTCAGCCTTAATGAATTAAATTCCAGGTAAAAACTCATTTGCCATGAAGAAGATCCAAATTCAACCAGTTCAGGCTAGTAAACCTGTTTGAAAGACCTTTTTTCAGTGAAATGCAGCTTAGTGCAAAAACAGGCTGCTCTCGCTCTGAAACGCTCATTTTTCACATAAGCCACTTTTCAGCGCTAAAACAGCCTCCAATCGCTCTGAAACGCTCATTTTTGACATAAGCCACTTTTCAGCCTTAGGCGACTGTACAGTGCTAAAACAGCCTCCAATCGCTCTGAAACGCTCATTTTTGACATAAGCCACTTTTCACCTTTAATGAATGAAATTCCAGGTAAAAACTCCTTTGCCATGAAGAAGATCCAAATTCAACCAGTTCAGGCTAGTAAACCTGTTTGAAAGACCTTTTTTCAGTGAAATGCAGCTTAGTGCAAAAACAGGCTGCTCTCGCTCTGAAACGCTCATTTTTCACATAAGCCACTTTTCAGCCTTAGGCGACTGTACAGTGCTAAAACAGCCTCCTATCGCTCTGAAACGCTCATTTTTGACATAACCCACTTTTCAGCCTTAATGAATTAAATTCCAGGTAAAAACTCATTTGCCATGAAGAAGATCCAAATTCAACCAGTTCAGGCTAGTAAACCTGTTTGAAAGACCTTTTTTCAATGAAATGCAGCTTAGTGCAAAAACAGGCTGCTCTCGCTCTGAAACGCTCATTTTTCACATAAGCCACTTTTCAGCGCTAAAACAGCCTCCAATCGCTCTGAAACGCTCATTTTTCACATAAGCCACTTTTCAGCCTTAGGCGACTGTACAGTGCTAAAACAGCCTCCAATCGCTCTGAAACGCTCATTTTTGACATAAGCCACTTTTCACCTTTAATGAATGAAATTCCAGGTAAAAACTCCTTTGCCATGAAGAAGATCCAAATTCAACCAGTTCAGGCTAGTAAACCTGTTTGAAAGACCTTTTTTCAATGAAATGCAGCTTAGTGCAAAAACAGGCTGCTCTCGCTCTGAAACGCTCATTTTTCACATAAGCCACTTTTCAGCGCTAAAACAGCCTCCAATCGCTCTGAAACGCTCATTTTTGACATAAGCCACTTTTCAGCCTTAGGCGACTGTACAGTGCTAAAACAGCCTCCTATCGCTCTGAAACGCTCATTTTTGACATAACCCACTTTTCAGCCTTAATGAATGAAATTCCAGGTAAAAACTCATTTGCCATGAAGAAGATCCAAATTCAACCAGTTCAGGCTAGTAAACCTGTTTGAAAGACCTTTTTTCAATGAAATGCAGCTTAGTGCAAAAACAGGCTGCTCTCGCTCTGAAACGCTCATTTTTCACATAAGCCACTTTTCAGCCTTAGGCGACTGTACAGTGCAAAAACAGGCTGCTCTCGCTCTGAAACGCTCATTTTTGACATAAGCCACTTTTCACCTTTAATGAATGAAATTCCAGGTAAAAACTCCTTTGCCATGAAGAAGATCCAAATTCAACCAGTTCAGGCTAGTAAACCTGTTTGAAAGACCTTTTTTCAGTGAAATGCAGCTTAGTGCAAAAACAGGCTGCTCTCGCTCTGAAACGCTCATTTTTCACATAAGCCACTTTTCAGCCTTAGGCGACTGTACAGTGCTAAAACAGCCTCCTATCGATCTGAAACGCTCATTTTTGACATAACCCACTTTTCAGCCTTAATGAATGAAATTCCAGGTAAAAACTCCTTTGCCATGAAGAAGATCCAAATTCAACAAGTTCAGGCTAGTAAACCTGTTTGAAAGACCTTTTTTCAGTGAAATGCAGCTTAGTGCAAAAACAGGCTGCTCTCGCTCTGAAACGCTCATTTTTCACATAAGCCACTTTTCAGCCTTATAGGCGACTGTACAGTGCAAAAACAGCCTCCTCTCGCTCTGAAACGCTCATTTTTCACATAAGCCACTTTTCAGCCTTAGGCGACTGTACAGTGCAAAAACAGGCTGCTCTCGCTCTGAAACGCTCATTTTTGACATAAGCCACTTTTCACCTTTAATGAATGAAATTCCAGGTAAAAACTCCTTTGCCATGAAGAAGATCCAAATTCATCCAGTTCAGGCTAATAAACCTGGTTGAAAGACCTTTTTTCAGTGAAATGCAGCTTAGTGCAAAAACAGGCTGCTCTCGCTCTGAAACGCTCATTTTTCACATAAGCCACTTTTCAGCGCTAAAACAGCCTCCAATCGCTCTGAAACGCTCATTTTTGACATAAGCCACTTTTCAGCCTTAGGCGACTGTACAGTGCTAAAACAGCCTCCAATCGCTCTGAAACGCTCATTTTTTACATAAGCCACTTTTCACCTTTAATGAATGAAATTCCAGGTAAAAACTCCTTTGCCATGAAGAAGATCCAAATTCAACCAGTTCAGGCTAGTAAACCTGTTTGAAAGACCTTTTTTCAGTGAAATGCAGCTTAGTGCAAAAACAGGCTGCTCTCGCTCTGAAACGCTCATTTTTCACATAAGCCACTTTTCAGCCTTAGGCGACTGTACAGTGCTAAAACAGCCTCCTATCGCTCTGAAACGCTCATTTTTGACATAACCCACTTTTCAGCCTTAATGAATTAAATTCCAGGTAAAAACTCCTTTGCCATGAAGAAGATCCAAATTCAACCAGTTCAGGCTAGTAAACCTGTTTGAAAGACCTTTTTTCAGTGAAATGCAGCTTAGTGCAAAAACAGGCTGCTCTCGCTCTGAAACGCTCATTTTTCACATAAGCCACTTTTCAGCCTTATAGGCGACTGTACAGTGCAAAAACAGCCTCCTCTCGCTCTTAAACGCTCATTTTTCACATAAGCCACTTTTCAGCGCTAAAACAGCCTCCAATCGCTCTGAAACGCTCATTTTTGACATAAGCCACTTTTCAGCCTTAGGCGACTGTACAGTGCTAAAACAGCCTCCAATCGCTCTGAAACGCTCATTTTTTACATAAGCCACTTTTCACCTTTAATGAATGAAATTCCAGGTAAAAACTCCTTTGCCATGAAGAAGATCCAAATTCAACCAGTTCAGGCTAGTAAACCTGTTTGAAAGACCTTTTTTCAATGAAATGCAGCTTAGTGCAAAAACAGGCTGCTCTCGCTCTGAAACGCTCATTTTTCACATAAGCCACTTTTCAGCGCTAAAACAGCCTCCAATCGCTCTGAAACGCTCATTTTTGACATAAGCCACTTTTCACCTTTAATGAATGAAATTCCAGGTAAAAACTCCTTTGCCATGAAGAAGATCCAAATTCAACAAGTTCAGGCTAGTAAACCTGTTTGAAAGACCTTTTTTCAGTGAAATGCAGCTTAGTGCAAAAACAGGCTGCTCTCGCTCTGAAACGCTCATTTTTGACATAACCCACTTTTCAGCCTTAATGAATGAAATTCCAGGTAAAAACTCCTTTGCCATGAAGAAGATCCAAATTCAACAAGTTCAGGCTAGTAAACCTGTTTGAAAGACCTTTTTTCAGTGAAATGCAGCTTAGTGCAAAAACAGGCTGCTCTCGCTCTGAAACGCTCATTTTTCACATAAGCCACTTTTCAGCGCTAAAACAGCCTCCAATCGCTCTGAAACGCTCATTTTTGACATAAGCCACTTTTCACCTTTAATAAATGAAATTCCAGGTAAAAACTCCTTTGCCATGAAGAAGATCCAAATTCATCCAGTTCAGGCTAGTAAACCTGTTTGAAAGACCTTTTTTCAATGAAATGCAGCTTAGTGCAAAAACAGGCTGCTCTCGCTCTGAAACGCTCATTTTTCACATAAGCCACTTTTCAGCGCTAAAACAGCCTCCAATCGCTCTGAAACGCTCATTTTTGACATAAGCCACTTTTCACCTTTAATGAATGAAATTCCAGGTAAAAACTCCTTTGCCATGAAGAAGATCCAAATTCAACGAGTTCAGGCTAGTAAACCTGTTTGAAAGACCTTTTTTCAGTGAAATGCAGCTTAGTGCAAAAAGAGGCTGCTCTCGCTCTGAAACGCTCATTTTTCACAAAAGCCACTTTTCAGCGCTAAAACAGCCTCCAATCGCTCTGAAACGCTCATTTTTCACATAAGCCACTTTTCAGCCTTAGGCGACTGTACAGTGCTAAAACAGCCTCCAATCGCTCTGAAACGCTCATTTTTGACATAAGCCACTTTTCAGCCTTAATGAATTAAATTCCAGGTAAAAACTCATTTGCCATGAAGAAGATCCAAATTCAACCAGTTCAGGCTAGTAAACCTGTTTGAAAGACCTTTTTTCAGTGAAATGCAGCTTAGTGCAAAAACAGGCTGCTCTCGCTCTGAAACGCTCATTTTTCACATAAGCCACTTTTCAGCCTTAGGCGACTGTACAGTGCAAAAACAGGCTGCTCTCGCTCTGAAACGCTCATTTTTGACATAAGCCACTTTTCACCTTTAATGAATGAAATTCCAGGTAAAAACTCCTTTGCCATGAAGAAGATCCAAATTCAACCAGTTCAGGCTAGTAAACCTGTTTGAAAGACCTTTTTTCAGTGAAATGCAGCTTAGTGCAAAAACAGGCTGCTCTCGCTCTGAAACGCTCATTTTTCACATAAGCCACTTTTCAGCCTTAGGCGACTGTACAGTGCTAAAACAGCCTCCTATCGCTCTGAAACGCTCATTTTTGACATAACCCACTTTTCAGCCTTAATGAATTAAATTCCAGGTAAAAACTCCTTTGCCATGAAGAAGATCCAAATTCAACAAGTTCAGGCTAGTAAACCTGTTTGAAAGACCTTTTTTCAGCGAAATGCAGCTTAGTGCAAAAACAGGCTGCTCTCGCTCTGAAACGCTCATTTTTCACATAAGCCACTTTTCAGCGCTAAAACAGCCTCCAATCGCTCTGAAACGCTCATTTTTGACATAAGCCACTTTTCAGCCTTAGGCGACTGTACAGTGCTAAAACAGCCTCCAATCGCTCTGAAACGCTCATTTTTTACATAAGCCACTTTTCACCTTTAATGAATGAAATTCCAGGTAAAAACTCCTTTGCCATGAAGAAGATCCAAATTCAACCAGTTCAGGCTAGTAAACCTGTTTGAAAGACCTTTTTTCAGTGAAATGCAGCTTAGTGCAAAAACAGGCTGCTCTCGCTCTGAAACGCTCATTTTTCACATAAGCCACTTTTCAGCCTTAGGCGACTGTACAGTGCTAAAACAGCCTCCTATCGCTCTGAAACGCTCATTTTTGACATAACCCACTTTTCAGCCTTAATGAATTAAATTCCAGGTAAAAACTCCTTTGCCATGAAGAAGATCCAAATTCAACCAGTTCAGGCTAGTAAACCTGTTTGAAAGACCTTTTTTCAGTGAAATGCAGCTTAGTGCAAAAACAGGCTGCTCTCGCTCTGAAACGCTCATTTTTCACATAAGCCACTTTTCAGCCTTATAGGCGACTGTACAGTGCAAAAACAGCCTCCTCTCGCTCTTAAACGCTCATTTTTCACATAAGCCACTTTTCAGCGCTAAAACAGCCTCCAATCGCTCTGAAACGCTCATTTTTGACATAAGCCACTTTTCAGCCTTAGGCGACTGTACAGTGCTAAAACAGCCTCCAATCGCTCTGAAACGCTCATTTTTTACATAAGCCACTTTTCACCTTTAATGAATGAAATTCCAGGTAAAAACTCCTTTGCCATGAAGAAGATCCAAATTCAACCAGTTCAGGCTAGTAAACCTGTTTGAAAGACCTTTTTTCAATGAAATGCAGCTTAGTGCAAAAACAGGCTGCTCTCGCTCTGAAACGCTCATTTTTCACATAAGCCACTTTTCAGCGCTAAAACAGCCTCCAATCGCTCTGAAACGCTCATTTTTGACATAAGCCACTTTTCACCTTTAATGAATGAAATTCCAGGTAAAAACTCCTTTGCCATGAAGAAGATCCAAATTCAACGAGTTCAGGCTAGTAAACCTGTTTGAAAGACCTTTTTTCAGTGAAATGCAGCTTAGTGCCAAAACAGGCTGCTCTCGCTCTGAAACGCTCATTTTTCACATAAGCCACTTTTCAGCCTTATAGGCGACTGTACAGTGCAAAAACAGCCTCCTATCGCTCTGAAACGCTCATTTTTGACATAACCCACTTTTCAGCCTTAATGAATTAAATTCCAGGTAAAAACTCATTTGCCATGAAGAAGATCCAAATTCAACCAGTTCAGGCTAGTAAACCTGTTTGAAAGACCTTTTTTCAATGAAATGCAGCTTAGTGCAAAAACAGGCTGCTCTCGCTCTGAAACGCTCATTTTTCACATAAGCCACTTTTCAGCGCTAAAACAGCCTCCAATCGCTCTGAAACGCTCATTTTTGACATAAGCCACTTTTCACCTTTAATGAATGAAATTCCAGGTAAAAACTCCTTTGCCATGAAGAAGATCCAAATTCAACGAGTTCAGGCTAGTAAACCTGTTTGAAAGACCTTTTTTCAGTGAAATGCAGCTTAGTGCAAAAACAGGCTGCTCTCGCTCTGAAACGCTCATTTTTCACATAAGCCACTTTTCAGCGCTAAAACAGCCTCCAATCGCTCTGAAACGCTCATTTTTCACATAAGCCACTTTTCAGCGCTAAAACAGCCTCCAATCGCTCTGAAACGCTCATTTTTGACATAAGCCACTTTTCACCTTTAATGAATGAAATTCCAGGTAAAAACTCCTTTGCCATGAAGAAGATCCAAATTCAACGAGTTCAGGCTAGTAAACCTGTTTGAAAGACCTTTTTTCAGTGAAATGCAGCTTAGTGCAAAAACAGGCTGCTCTCGCTCTGAAACGCTCATTTTTCACAAAAGCCACTTTTCAGCGCTAAAACAGCCTCCAATCGCTCTGAAACGCTCATTTTTCACATAAGCCACTTTTCAGCCTTAGGCGACTGTACAGTGCTAAAACAGCCTCCTATCGCTCTGAAACGCTCATTTTTGACATAACCCACTTTTCAGCCTTAATGAATTAAATTCCAGGTAAAAACTCCTTTGCCATGAAGAAGATCCAAATTCAACAAGTTCAGGCTAGTAAACCTGTTTGAAAGACCTTTTTTCAGTGAAATGCAGCTTAGTGCAAAAACAGGCTGCTCTCGCTCTGAAACGCTCATTTTTCACATAAGCCACTTTTCAGCGCTAAAACAGCATCCAATCGCTCTGAAACGTTCATTTTTGACATAAGCCACTTTTCAGCCTTAGGCGACTGTACAGTGCTAAAACAGCCTCCAATCGCTCTGAAACGCTCATTTTTGACATAAGCCACTTTTCAGCCTTAATGAATTAAATTCCAGGTAAAAACTCATTTGCCATGAAGAAGATCCAAATTCAACCAGTTCAGGCTAGTAAACCTGTTTGAAAGACCTTTTTTCAGTGAAATGCAGCTTAGTGCAAAAACAGCCTCCTCTCGCTCTGAAACGCTCATTTTTCACATAAGCCACTTTTCAGCCTTAGGCGACTGTACAGTGCTAAAACAGCCTCCTATCGCTCTGAAACGCTCATTTTTGACATAACCCACTTTTCAGCCTTAATGAATTAAATTCCAGGTAAAAACTCCTTTGCCATGAAGAAGATCCAAATTCAACAAGTTCAGGCTAGTAAACCTGTTTGAAAGACCTTTTTTCAGTGAAATGCAGCTTAGTGCAAAAACAGGCTGCTCTCGCTCTGAAACGCTCATTTTTCACATAAGCCACTTTTCAGCGCTAAAACAGCCTCCAATCGCTCTGAAACGCTCATTTTTGACATAAGCCACTTTTCAGCCTTAGGCGACTGTACAGTGCTAAAACAGCCTCCAATCGCTCTGAAACGCTCATTTTTGACATAAGCCACTTTTCACCTTTAATGAATGAAATTCCAGGTAAAAACTCCTTTGCCATGAAGAAGATCCAAATTCAACCAGTTCAGGCTAGTAAACCTGTTTGAAAGACCTTTTTTCAGTGAAATGCAGCTTAGTGCAAAAACAGGCTGCTCTCGCTCTGAAACGCTCATTTTTCACATAAGCCACTTTTCAGCCTTAGGCGACTGTACAGTGCTAAAACAGCCTCCTATCGCTCTGAAACGCTCATTTTTGACATAACCCACTTTTCAGCCTTAATGAATTAAATTCCAGGTAAAAACTCATTTGCCATGAAGAAGATCCAAATTCAACCAGTTCAGGCTAGTAAACCTGTTTGAAAGACCTTTTTTCAATGAAATGCAGCTTAGTGCAAAAACAGGCTGCTCTCGCTCTGAAACGCTCATTTTTCACATAAGCCACTTTTCAGCGCTAAAACAGCCTCCAATCGCTCTGAAACGCTCATTTTTGACATAAGCCACTTTTCACCTTTAATGAATGAAATTCCAGGTAAAAACTCCTTTGCCATGAAGAAGATCCAAATTCAACGAGTTCAGGCTAGTAAACCTGTTTGAAAGACCTTTTTTCAGTGAAATGCAGCTTAGTGCAAAAACAGGCTGCTCTCGCTCTGAAACGCTCATTTTTCACAAAAGCCACTTTTCAGCGCTAAAACAGCCTCCAATCGCTCTGAAACGCTCATTTTTCACATAAGCCACTTTTCAGCCTTAGGCGACTGTACAGTGCTAAAACAGCCTCCAATCGCTCTGAAACGCTCATTTTTGACATAAGCCACTTTTCACCTTTAATGAATGAAATTCCAGGTAAAAACTCCTTTGCCATGAAGAAGATCCAAATTCAACCAGTTCAGGCTAGTAAACCTGTTTGAAAGACCTTTTTTCAATGAAATGCAGCTTAGTGCAAAAACAGGCTGCTCTCGCTCTGAAACGCTCATTTTTCACATAAGCCACTTTTCAGCGCTAAAACAGCCTCCAATCGCTCTGAAACGCTCATTTTTGACATAAGCCACTTTTCACCTTTAATGAATGAAATTCCAGGTAAAAACTCCTTTGCCATGAAGAAGATCCAAATTCAACCAGTTCAGGCTAGTAAACCTGTTTGAAAGACCTTTTTTCAATGAAATGCAGCTTAGTGCAAAAACAGGCTGCTCTCGCTCTGAAACGCTCATTTTTCACATAAGCCACTTTTCAGCGCTAAAACAGCCTCCAATCGCTCTGAAACGCTCATTTTTCACATAAGCCACTTTTCAGCCTTAGGCGACTGTACAGTGCTAAAACAGCCTCCTATCGCTCTGAAACGCTCATTTTTGACATAACCCACTTTTCAGCCTTAATGAATTAAATTCCAGGTAAAAACTCATTTGCCATGAAGAAGATCCAAATTCAACCAGTTCAGGCTAGTAAACCTGTTTGAAAGACCTTTTTTCAATGAAATGCAGCTTAGTGCAAAAACAGGCTGCTCTCGCTCTGAAACGCTCATTTTTCACATAAGCCACTTTTCAGCGCTAAAACAGCCTCCAATCGCTCTGAAACGCTCATTTTTGACATAAGCCACTTTTCACCTTTAATGAATGAAATTCCAGGTAAAAACTCCTTTGCCATGAAGAAGATCCAAATTCAACGAGTTCAGGCTAGTAAACCTGTTTGAAAGACCTTTTTTCAGTGAAATGCAGCTTAGTGCAAAAACAGGCTGCTCTCGCTCTGAAACGCTCATTTTTCACAAAAGCCACTTTTCAGCGCTAAAACAGCCTCCAATCGCTCTGAAACGCTCATTTTTCACATAAGCCACTTTTCAGCCTTAGGCGACTGTACAGTGCTAAAACAGCCTCCAATCGCTCTGAAACGCTCATTTTTGACATAAGCCACTTTTCACCTTTAATGAATGAAATTCCAGGTAAAAACTCCTTTGCCATGAAGAAGATCCAAATTCAACCAGTTCAGGCTAGTAAACCTGTTTGAAAGACCTTTTTTCAATGAAATGCAGCTTAGTGCAAAAACAGGCTGCTCTCGCTCTGAAACGCTCATTTTTCACATAAGCCACTTTTCAGCGCTAAAACAGCCTCCAATCGCTCTGAAACGCTCATTTTTGACATAAGCCACTTTTCACCTTTAATGAATGAAATTCCAGGTAAAAACTCCTTTGCCATGAAGAAGATCCAAATTCAACCAGTTCAGGCTAGTAAACCTGTTTGAAAGACCTTTTTTCAATGAAATGCAGCTTAGTGCAAAAACAGGCTGCTCTCGCTCTGAAACGCTCATTTTTCACATAAGCCACTTTTCAGCGCTAAAACAGCCTCCAATCGCTCTGAAACGCTCATTTTTCACATAAGCCACTTTTCAGCCTTAGGCGACTGTACAGTGCTAAAACAGCCTCCTATCGCTCTGAAACGCTCATTTTTGACATAACCCACTTTTCAGCCTTAATGAATTAAATTCCAGGTAAAAACTCCTTTGCCATGAAGAAGATCCAAATTCAACAAGTTCAGGCTAGTAAACCTGTTTGAAAGACCTTTTTTCAGTGAAATGCAGCTTAGTGCAAAAACAGGCTGCTCTCGCTCTGAAACGCTCATTTTTCACATAAGCCACTTTTCAGCGCTAAAACAGCCTCCAATCGCTCTGAAACGCTCATTTTTGACATAAGCCACTTTTCACCTTTAATGAATGAAATTCCAGGTAAAAACTCCTTTGCCATGAAGAAGATCCAAATTCAACGAGTTCAGGCTAGTAAACCTGTTTGAAAGACCTTTTTTCAGTGAAATGCAGCTTAGTGCAAAAACAGGCTGCTCTCGCTCTGAAACGCTCATTTTTCACAAAAGCCACTTTTCAGCGCTAAAACAGCCTCCAATCGCTCTGAAACGCTCATTTTTCACATAAGCCACTTTTCAGCCTTAGGCGACTGTACAGTGCTAAAACAGCCTCCTATCGCTCTGAAACGCTCATTTTTGACATAACCCACTTTTCAGCCTTAATGAATTAAATTCCAGGTAAAAACTCCTTTGCCATGAAGAAGATCCAAATTCAACAAGTTCAGGCTAGTAAACCTGTTTGAAAGACCTTTTTTCAGTGAAATGCAGCTTAGTGCAAAAACAGGCTGCTCTCGCTCTGAAACGCTCATTTTTGACATAAGCCACTTTTCAGCCTTAGGCGACTGTACAGTGCTAAAACAGCCTCCTATCGCTCTGAAACGCTCATTTTTGACATAACCCACTTTTCAGCCTTAATGAATTAAATTCCAGGTAAAAACTCCTTTGCCATGAAGAAGATCCAAATTCAACAAGTTCAGGCTAGTAAACCTGTTTGAAAGACCTTTTTTCAGTGAAATGCAGCTTAGTGCAAAAACAGGCTGCTCTCGCTCTGAAACGCTCATTTTTGACATAAGCCACTTTTCACCTTTAATGAATGAAATTCCAGGTAAAAACTCCTTTGCCATGAAGAAGATCCAAATTCAACCAGTTCAGGCTAGTAAACCTGTTTGAAAGACCTTTTTTCAGTGAAATGCAGCTTAGTGCAAAAACAGGCTGCTCTCGCTCTGAAACGCTCATTTTTCACATAAGCCACTTTTCAGCGCTAAAACAGCCTCCAATCGCTCTGAAACGCTCATTTTTGACATAACCCACTTTTCAGCCTTAATGAATTAAATTCCAGGTAAAAACTCCTTTGCCATGAAGAAGATCCAAATTCAACAAGTTCAGGCTAGTAAACCTGTTTGAAAGACCTTTTTTCAGTGAAATGCAGCTTAGTGCAAAAACAGGCTGCTCTCGCTCTGAAACGCTCATTTTTCACATAAGCCACTTTTCAGCCTTAGGCGACTGTACAGTGCAAAAACAGGCTGCTCTCGCTCTGAAACGCTCATTTTTGACATAAGCCACTTTTCACCTTTAATGAATGAAATTCCAGGTAAAAACTCCTTTGCCATGAAGAAGATCCAAATTCATCCAGTTCAGGCTAATAAACCTGGTTGAAAGACCTTTTTTCAGTGAAATGCAGCTTAGTGCAAAAACAGGCTGCTCTCGCTCTGAAACGCTCATTTTTCACATAAGCCACTTTTCAGCCTTATAGGCGACTGTACAGTGCAAAAACAGCCTCCTCTCGCTCTGAAACGCTCATTTTTCACATAAGCCACTTTTCAGCCTTAGGCGACTGTACAGTGCTAAAACAGCCTCCTATCGCTCTGAAACGCTCATTTTTGACATAACCCACTTTTCAGCCTTAATGAATGAAATTCCAGGTAAAAACTCCTTTGCCATGAAGAAGATCCAAATTCAACAAGTTCAGGCTAGTAAACCTGTTTGAAAGACCTTTTTTCAGTGAAATGCAGCTTAGTGCAAAAACAGGCTGCTCTCGCTCTGAAACGCTCATTTTTCACATAAGCCACTTTTCAGCCTTAGGCGACTGTACAGTGCTAAAACAGCCTCCTATCGCTCTGAAACGCTCATTTTTGACATAACCCACTTTTCAGCCTTAATGAATTAAATTCCAGGTAAAAACTCCTTTGCCATGAAGAAGATCCAAATTCAACAAGTTCAGGCTAGTAAACCTGTTTGAAAGACCTTTTTTCAGTGAAATGCAGCTTAGTGCAAAAACAGGCTGCTCTCGCTCTGAAACGCTCATTTTTCACATAAGCCACTTTTCAGCGCTAAAACAGCCTCCAATCGCTCTGAAACGCTCATTTTTGACATAAGCCACTTTTCACCTTTAATGAATGAAATTCCAGGTAAAAACTCCTTTGCCATGAAGAAGATCCAAATTCATCCAGTTCAGGCTAATAAACCTGGTTGAAAGACCTTTTTTCAGTGAAATGCAGCTTAGTGCAAAAACAGGCTGCTCTCGCTCTGAAACGCTCATTTTTCACATAAGCCACTTTTCAGCGCTAAAACAGCCTCCAATCGCTCTGAAACGCTCATTTTTCACATAAGCCACTTTTCAGCCTTAGGCGACTGTACAGTGCTAAAACAGCCTCCTATCGCTCTGAAACGCTCATTTTTGACATAACCCACTTTTCAGCCTTAATGAATTAAATTCCAGGTAAAAACTCCTTTGCCATGAAGAAGATCCAAATTCAACAAGTTCAGGCTAGTAAACCTGTTTGAAAGACCTTTTTTCAGTGAAATGCAGCTTAGTGCAAAAACAGGCTGCTCTCGCTCTGAAACGCTCATTTTTCACATAAGCCACTTTTCAGCGCTAAAACAGCCTCCAATCGCTCTGAAACGCTCATTTTTGACATAAGCCACTTTTCAGCCTTAGGCGACTGTACAGTGCTAAAACAGCCTCCAATCGCTCTGAAACGCTCATTTTTGACATAAGCCACTTTTCACCTTTAATGAATGAAATTCCAGGTAAAACTCCTTTGCCATGAAGAAGATCCAAATTCAACCAGTTCAGGCTAGTAAACCTGTTTGAAAGACCTTTTTTCAGTGAAATGCAGCTTAGTGCAAAAACAGGCTGCTCTCGCTCTGAAACGCTCATTTTTCACATAAGCCACTTTTCAGCCTTAGGCGACTGTACAGTGCTAAAACAGCCTCCTATCGCTCTGAAACGCTCATTTTTGACATAACCCACTTTTCAGCCTTAATGAATGAAATTCCAGGTAAAAACTCATTTGCCATGAAGAAGATCCAAATTCAACCAGTTCAGGCTAGTAAACCTGTTTGAAAGACCTTTTTTCAATGAAATGCAGCTTAGTGCAAAAACAGGCTGCTCTCGCTCTGAAACGCTCATTTTTCACATAAGCCACTTTTCAGCGCTAAAACAGCCTCCAATCGCTCTGAAACGCTCATTTTTGACATAAGCCACTTTTCACCTTTAATGAATGAAATTCCAGGTAAAAACTCCTTTGCCATGAAGAAGATCCAAATTCAACGAGTTCAGGCTAGTAAACCTGTTTGAAAGACCTTTTTTCAGTGAAATGCAGCTTAGTGCAAAAACAGGCTGCTCTCGCTCTGAAACGCTCATTTTTCACAAAAGCCACTTTTCAGCGCTAAAACAGCCTCCAATCGCTCTGAAACGCTCATTTTGGACATAAGCCACTTTTCAGCCTTAGGCGACTGTACAGTGCTAAAACAGCCTCCAATCGCTCTGAAACGCTCATTTTTGACATAAGCCACTTTTCAGCCTTAATGAATTAAATTCCAGGTAAAAACTCATTTGCCATGAAGAAGATCCAAATTCAACCAGTTCAGGCTAGTAAACCTGTTTGAAAGACCTTTTTTCAGTGAAATGCAGCTTAGTGCAAAAACAGCCTCCTCTCGCTCTGAAACGCTCATTTTTCACATAAGCCACTTTTCAGCCTTAGGCGACTGTACAGTGCTAAAACAGCCTCCTATCGCTCTGAAACGCTCATTTTTGACATAACCCACTTTTCAGCCTTAATGAATTAAATTCCAGGTAAAAACTCCTTTGCCATGAAGAAGATCCAAATTCAACAAGTTCAGGCTAGTAAACCTGTTTGAAAGACCTTTTTTCAGTGAAATGCAGCTTAGTGCAAAAACAGGCTGCTCTCGCTCTGAAACGCTCATTTTTCACATAAGCCACTTTTCAGCGCTAAAACAGCCTCCAATCGCTCTGAAACGCTCATTTTTGACATAAGCCACTTTTCAGCCTTAGGCGACTGTACAGTGCTAAAACAGCCTCCAATCGCTCTGAAACGCTCATTTTTGACATAAGCCACTTTTCACCTTTAATGAATGAAATTCCAGGTAAAAACTCCTTTGCCATGAAGAAGATCCAAATTCAACGAGTTCAGGCTAGTAAACCTGTTTGAAAGACCTTTTTTCAGTGAAATGCAGCTTAGTGCAAAAACAGGCTGCTCTCGCTCTGAAACGCTCATTTTTCACAAAAGCCACTTTTCAGCGCTAAAACAGCCTCCAATCGCTCTGAAACGCTCATTTTGGACATAAGCCACTTTTCAGCCTTAGGCGACTGTACAGTGCTAAAACAGCCTCCAATCGCTCTGAAACGCTCATTTTTGACATAAGCCACTTTTCAGCCTTAATGAATTAAATTCCAGGTAAAAACTCATTTGCCATGAAGAAGATCCAAATTCAACCAGTTCAGGCTAGTAAACCTGTTTGAAAGACCTTTTTTCAGTGAAATGCAGCTTAGTGCAAAAACAGCCTCCTCTCGCTCTGAAACGCTCATTTTTCACATAAGCCACTTTTCAGCCTTAGGCGACTGTACAGTGCTAAAACAGCCTCCTATCGCTCTGAAACGCTCATTTTTGACATAACCCACTTTTCAGCCTTAATGAATTAAATTCCAGGTAAAAACTCCTTTGCCATGAAGAAGATCCAAATTCAACAAGTTCAGGCTAGTAAACCTGTTTGAAAGACCTTTTTTCAGTGAAATGCAGCTTAGTGCAAAAACAGGCTGCTCTCGCTCTGAAACGCTCATTTTTCACATAAGCCACTTTTCAGCGCTAAAACAGCCTCCAATCGCTCTGAAACGCTCATTTTTGACATAAGCCACTTTTCAGCCTTAGGCGACTGTACAGTGCTAAAACAGCCTCCAATCGCTCTGAAACGCTCATTTTTGACATAAGCCACTTTTCACCTTTAATGAATGAAATTCCAGGTAAAAACTCCTTTGCCATGAAGAAGATCCAAATTCAACGAGTTCAGGCTAGTAAACCTGTTTGAAAGACCTTTTTTCAGTGAAATGCAGCTTAGTGCAAAAACAGGCTGCTCTCGCTCTGAAACGCTCATTTTTCACAAAAGCCACTTTTCAGCGCTAAAACAGCCTCCAATCGCTCTGAAACGCTCATTTTGGACATAAGCCACTTTTCAGCCTTAGGCGACTGTACAGTGCTAAAACAGCCTCCAATCGCTCTGAAACGCTCATTTTTGACATAAGCCACTTTTCAGCCTTAATGAATTAAATTCCAGGTAAAAACTCATTTGCCATGAAGAAGATCCAAATTCAACCAGTTCAGGCTAGTAAACCTGTTTGAAAGACCTTTTTTCAGTGAAATGCAGCTTAGTGCAAAAACAGCCTCCTCTCGCTCTGAAACGCTCATTTTTCACATAAGCCACTTTTCAGCCTTAGGCGACTGTACAGTGCTAAAACAGCCTCCTATCGCTCTGAAACGCTCATTTTTGACATAACCCACTTTTCAGCCTTAATGAATTAAATTCCAGGTAAAAACTCCTTTGCCATGAAGAAGATCCAAATTCAACAAGTTCAGGCTAGTAAACCTGTTTGAAAGACCTTTTTTCAGTGAAATGCAGCTTAGTGCAAAAACAGGCTGCTCTCGCTCTGAAACGCTCATTTTTCACATAAGCCACTTTTCAGCGCTAAAACAGCCTCCAATCGCTCTGAAACGCTCATTTTTGACATAAGCCACTTTTCAGCCTTAGGCGACTGTACAGTGCTAAAACAGCCTCCAATCGCTCTGAAACGCTCATTTTTGACATAAGCCACTTTTCACCTTTAATGAATGAAATTCCAGGTAAAAACTCCTTTGCCATGAAGAAGATCCAAATTCAACCAGTTCAGGCTAGTAAACCTGTTTGAAAGACCTTTTTTCAGTGAAATGCAGCTTAGTGCAAAAACAGGCTGCTCTCGCTCTGAAACGCTCATTTTTCACATAAGCCACTTTTCAGCCTTAGGCGACTGTACAGTGCTAAAACAGCCTCCTATCGCTCTGAAACGCTCATTTTTGACATAACCCACTTTTCAGCCTTAATGAATGAAATTCCAGGTAAAAACTCATTTGCCATGAAGAAGATCCAAATTCAACCAGTTCAGGCTAGTAAACCTGTTTGAAAGACCTTTTTTCAATGAAATGCAGCTTAGTGCAAAAACAGGCTGCTCTCGCTCTGAAACGCTCATTTTTCACATAAGCCACTTTTCAGCGCTAAAACAGCCTCCAATCGCTCTGAAACGCTCATTTTGACATAAGCCACTTTCACCTTTAATGAATGAAATTCCAGGTAAAACTCCTTTGCCATGAAGAAGATCCAAATTCAACGAGTTCAGGCTAGTAAACCTGTTTGAAAGACCTTTTTTTCAGTGAAATGCAGCTTAGTGCAAAAACAGGCTGCTCTCGCTCTGAAACGCTCATTTTTCACAAAGCCACTTTTCAGCGCTAAAACAGCCTCCAATCGCTCTGAAACGCTCATTTTTCACATAAGCCACTTTTCAGCCTTAGGCGACTGTACAGTGCTAAAACAGCCTCCGATCCTCTGAAACGCTCATTTTTGACATAACCCACTTTTCAGCCTTAATGAATTAATTTCCAGGTAAAAACTCCTTTGCCATGAAGAAGATCCAAATTCAACAAGTTCAGGCTAGTAAACCTGTTTGAAAGACCTTTTTTCAGTGAATGCAGCTTAGTGCAAAAACAGGCTGCTCTCGCTCTGAAACGCTCATTTTTGACATAAGCCTTTTCACCTTTAATGAATGAAATTCCAGGTAAAAACTCCTTTGCCATGAAGAAGATCCAAATTCAACCAGTTCAGGCTAGTAAACCTGTTTGAAAGACCTTTTTTCAGTGAAATGCAGCTAGTGCAAAAACAGCTGCTCTCGCTCTGAAACGCTCATTTTTCACATAAGCCACTTTTCAGCGCTAAACAGCCTCCAATCGCTCTGAAACGCTCATTTTTGACATAACCACTTTTCAGCCTTAATGAATTAAATTCCAGGTTAAAAACTCCTTTGCCATGAAGAAGATCCAAATTCAACAAGTTCAGGCTAGTAAACCTGTTGAAAGACCTTTTTTCAGTGAAATGCAGCTTAGTGCAAAAACAGGCTGCTCTCGCTCTGAAACGTTCATTTTTCACATAAGCCACTTTTCAGCCTTAGGCGATGTACAGTGCAAAAACAGGCTGCTCTCGCTCTGAACGCTCATTTTTGACATAAAGCACTTTTCACTTTAATGAATGAAATTCCAGGTAAAAACTCCTTTGCCATGAAGAAGATCCAAATTCATCCAGTCAGGCTAATAAACCTGGTTGAAAGACCTTTTTCAGTGAAATGCAGCTTAGTGCAAAAACAGGCTGCTCTCGCTCTGAAACGCTAATTTTTCACATAAGCCACTTTTCAGCCTTATAGGCGACTGTACAGTGCAAAAACAGCCTCCTCTCGCTCTGAAACGCTCATTTTTCACATAAGCCACTTTTCAGCCTTAGGCGACTGTACAGTGCCTAAACAGCTCCTATCGCTCTGAACGCTCATTTTGACATAACCCACTTTTCAGCCTTAATGAATGAAATTCCAGGTAAAAACTCCTTTGCCATGAAGAAGATCCAAATTCAACAAGTTCAGGCTAGTAAACCTGTTTGAAAGACCTTTTTTCAGTGAATGCAGCTTTGTGCAAAAACAGGCTGCTCTCGCTCTGAAACGCTCATTTTTCACATAAGCCACTTTTCAGCCTTAGGCGACTGTACAGTGCTAAACAGCCTCCTATCGCTCTGAAACGCTCATTTTTGACATAACCCACTTTTCAGCCTTAATGAATTAAATTCCAGTAAAACTCCTTTGCCATGAAGAAGATCCAAATTCAACAAGTTCAGGCTAGTAAACCTGTTTGAAAGACCTTTTTTCAGTGAAATGCAGCTTAGTGCAAAAACAGGCTGCTCTCGCTCTGAAACGCTCATTTTTCACATAGCCACTTTTCAGCGCTAAAACAGCCTCCAATCGCTCTGAAACGCTCATTTTGACATATGCCACTTTTCACCTTTAATGAATGAAATTCCAGGTAAAACTCCTTTGCCATGAGAAGATCCAAATTCATCCAGTTCAGGCTAATAAACCTGGTTGAAAGACCTTTTTCAGTGAAATGCAGCTTAGTGCAAAAACAGGCTGCTCTCGCTCTGAAACGCTCATTTTTTCACATAAGCCACTTTTCAGCGCTAAAACAGCCTCCAATCGCTCTGAAACGCTCATTTTTCCACATAAGCCACTTTTCAGCCTTAGGCGACTGTACAGTGCTAAAACAGCCTCCTATCGCTCTGAAACGCTCATTTTTTGACATAACCCACTTTTCAGCCTTAATGAATTAAATTCCAGGTAAAAACTCCTTTGCCATGAAGAAGATCCAAATTCAACAAGTTCAGGCTAGTAAACCTGTTTGAAAGACCTTTTTTCAGTGAAATGCAGCTTAGTGCAAAACAGGCTGCTCTCGCTCTGAAACGCTCATTTTTCACATAAGCCACTTTTCAGCGCTAAAACAGCCTCCAATCGCTCTGAAACGCTCATTTTGACATAAGCCACTTTCAGCCTTAGGCGACTGTACAGTGCTAAAACAGCCTCCAATCGCTCTGAAACGCTCATTTTTGACATAAGCCACTTTTCACCTTTTAATGAATGAAATTCCAGTAAAACTCTTTGCCATGAAGAAGATCCAAATTCAACCAGTTCAGGCTAGTAAACCTGTTTGAAAGACCTTTTTTCAGTGAAATGCAGCTTAGTGCAAAAACAGGCTGCTCTCGCTCTGAAACGCTCATTTTTCACATAAGCCACTTTTCAGCCTTAGGCGACTGTACAGTGCTAAAACAGCCTCCTATCGCTCTGAAACGCTCATTTTTGACATAACCCACTTTTCAGCCTTAATGAATGAAATTCCAGGTAAAAACTCATTTGCCATGAAGAAGATCCAAATTCAACCAGTTCAGGCTAGTAAACCTGTTTGAAAGACCTTTTTTCAATGAAATGCAGCTTAGTGCAAAAACAGGCTGCTCTCGCTCTGAAACGCTCATTTTTCACATAAGCCACTTTTCAGCGCTAAAACAGCCTCCAATCGCTCTGAAACGCTCATTTTTGACATAAGCCACTTTTCACCTTTAATGAATGAAATTCCAGGTAAAAACTCCTTTGCCATGAAGAAGATCCAAATTCAACGAGTTCAGGCTAGTAAACCTGTTTGAAAGACCTTTTTTCAGTGAAATGCAGCTTAGTGCAAAAACAGGCTGCTCTCGCTCTGAAACGCTCATTTTTCACAAAAGCCACTTTTCAGCGCTAAAACAGCCTCCAATCGCTCTGAAACGCTCATTTTGGACATAAGCCACTTTTCAGCCTTAGGCGACTGTACAGTGCTAAAACAGCCTCCAATCGCTCTGAAACGCTCATTTTTGACATAAGCCACTTTTCAGCCTTAATGAATTAAATTCCAGGTAAAAACTCATTTGCCATGAAGAAGATCCAAATTCAACCAGTTCAGGCTAGTAAACCTGTTTGAAAGACCTTTTTTCAGTGAAATGCAGCTTAGTGCAAAAACAGCCTCCTCTCGCTCTGAAACGCTCATTTTTCACATAAGCCACTTTTCAGCCTTAGGCGACTGTACAGTGCTAAAACAGCCTCCTATCGCTCTGAAACGCTCATTTTTGACATAACCCACTTTTCAGCCTTAATGAATTAAATTCCAGGTAAAAACTCCTTTGCCATGAAGAAGATCCAAATTCAACAAGTTCAGGCTAGTAAACCTGTTTGAAAGACCTTTTTTCAGTGAAATGCAGCTTAGTGCAAAAACAGGCTGCTCTCGCTCTGAAACGCTCATTTTTCACATAAGCCACTTTTCAGCGCTAAAACAGCCTCCAATCGCTCTGAAACGCTCATTTTTGACATAAGCCACTTTTCAGCCTTAGGCGACTGTACAGTGCTAAAACAGCCTCCAATCGCTCTGAAACGCTCATTTTTGACATAAGCCACTTTTCACCTTTAATGAATGAAATTCCAGGTAAAAACTCCTTTGCCATGAAGAAGATCCAAATTCAACCAGTTCAGGCTAGTAAACCTGTTTGAAAGACCTTTTTTCAGTGAAATGCAGCTTAGTGCAAAAACAGGCTGCTCTCGCTCTGAAACGCTCATTTTTCACATAAGCCACTTTTCAGCCTTAGGCGACTGTACAGTGCTAAAACAGCCTCCTATCGCTCTGAAACGCTCATTTTTGACATAACCCACTTTTCAGCCTTAATGAATTAAATTCCAGGTAAAAACTCCTTTGCCATGAAGAAGATCCAAATTCAACAAGTTCAGGCTAGTAAACCTGTTTGAAAGACCTTTTTTCAGTGAAATGCAGCTTAGTGCAAAAACAGGCTGCTCTCGCTCTGAAACGCTCATTTTTCACATAAGCCACTTTTCAGCGCTAAAACAGCCTCCAATCGCTCTGAAACGCTCATTTTTGACATAAGCCACTTTCACCTTTAATGAATGAAATTCAGGTAAAACTCCTTTGCCATGAAGAAGATCCAAATTCAACGAGTTTCAGGCTAGTAAACCTGTTTGAAAGACCTTTTTTCAGTGAAATGCAGCTTAGTGCAAAAACAGGCTGCTCTCGCTCTGAACGCTCATTTTTCACAAAAGCCACTTTTCAGCGCTAAAACAGCCTCCAATCGCTCTGAAACGCTCATTTTTCACATAAGCCACTTTTCAGCCTTAGGCGACTGTACAGTGCTAAAACAGCCTCCTATCGCTCTGAAACGCTCATTTTTGACATAACCCACTTTTCAGCCTTAATGAATGAAATTCCAGGTAAAAACTCATTTGCCATGAAGAAGATCCAAATTCAACCAGTTCAGCAAGTAAACCTGTTTGAAAGACCTTTTTTCAATGAAATGCAGCTTAGTGCAAAAACAGGCTGCTCTCGCTCTGAAACGCTCATTTTTCACATAAGCCACTTTTCAGCGCTAAAACAGCCTCCAATCGCTCTGAAACGCTCATTTTTGACATAAGCCACTTTTCACCTTTATGAATGAAATTCCAGGTAAAAACTCCTTTGCCATGAGAAGATCCAAATTCAACGAGTTCAGGCTAGTAAACCTGTTTGAAAGACCTTTTTTCAGTGAAATGCAGCTTAGTGCAAAAACAGGCTGCTCTCGCTCTGAAACGCTCATTTTTCACAAAAGCCACTTTCAGCGCTAAAACAGCCTCCAATCGCTCTGAAACGCTCATTTTTCACATAAGCCACTTTCAGCCTTAGGCGACTGTACAGTGCTAAAACAGCCTCCTATCGCTCTGAAACGCTCATTTTTGACATAACCCACTTTTCAGCCTTAATGAATTAAATTCCAGGTAAAAACTCCTTTGCCATGAAGAAGATCCAAATTCAACAAGTTCAGGCTAGTAAACCTGTTTGAAAGACCTTTTTCAGTGAAATGCAGCTTAGTGCAAAAACAGGCTGCTCTCGCTCTGAAACGCTCATTTTTGACATAAGCCACTTTTCACCTTTAATGAATGAAATTCCAGGTAAAAACTCCTTTGCCATGAAGAAGATCCAAATTCAACCAGTTCAGGCTAGTAAACCTGTTTGAAAGACCTTTTTTCAGTGAAATGCAGCTTAGTGCAAAAACAGGCTGCTCTCGCTCTGAAACGCTCATTTTTCACATAAAGCCACTTTTCAGCGCTAAAACAGCTCCAATCGCTCTGAAACGCTCATTTTTGACATAAGCCACTTTTCAGCCTTAGGCGACTGTACAGTGCTAAAACAGCCTCCAATCGCTCTGAAACGCTCATTTTTGACATAAGCCACTTTTCACCTTTAATGAATGAAATTCCAGGTAAAACTCCTTTGCCATGAAGAAGATCAAATTCAACCAGTTCAGGCTAGTAAACCTGTTGAAAGACCTTTTTCAGTGAAATGCAGCTTAGTGCAAAAACAGGCTGCTCTCGCTCTGAAACGCTCATTTTTCACATAAGCCACTTTTCAGCCTTAGGCGACTGTACAGTGCTAAAACAGCCTCCTATCGCTCTGAAACGCTCATTTTTGACATAACCCACTTTTCAGCCTTAATGAATGAAATTCCAGGTAAAAACTCATTTGCCATGAAGAAGATCCAAATTCAACCAGTTCAGGCTAGTAAACCTGTTTGAAAGACCTTTTTTCAATGAAATGCAGCTTAGTGCAAAAACAGGCTGCTCTCGCTCTGAAACGCTCATTTTTCACATAAGCCACTTTTCAGCGCTAAAACAGCCTCCAATCGCTCTGAAACGCTCATTTTTGACATAAGCCACTTTTCAGCCTTAGGCGACTGTACAGTGCTAAAACAGCCTCCAATCGCTCTGAAACGCTCATTTTTGACATAAGCCACTTTTCACCTTTAATGAATGAAATTCCAGGTAAAACTCCTTTGCCATGAAGAAGATCCAAATTCAACCAGTTCAGGCTAGTAAACCTGTTTGAAAGACCTTTTTTCAGTGAAATGCAGCTTAGTGCAAAAACAGGCTGCTCTCGCTCTGAAACGCTCATTTTTCACATAAGCCACTTTTCAGCCTTAGGCGACTGTACAGTGCTAAAACAGCCCTCCTATCGCTCTGAAACGCTCATTTTTGACAATAACCCACTTTTCAGCCTTAATGAATGAAATTCCAGGTAAAAACTCATTTGCCATGAAGAAGATCCAAATTCAACCAGTTCAGGCTAGTAAACCTGTTTGAAAGACCTTTTTTCAATGAAATGCAGCTTAGTGCAAAAACAGGCTGCTCTCGCTCTGAAACGCTCATTTTTCACATAAGCCACTTTCAGCGCTAAACAGCCTCCAATCGCTCTGAAACGCTCATTTTTGACATAAGCCACTTTTCACCTTTAATGAATGAAATTCCAGGTAAAAACTCCTTTGCCATGAAGAAGATCCAAATTCAACGAGTTCAGGCTAGTAAACCTGTTTGAAAGACCTTTTTTCAGTGAAATGCAGCTTAGTGCAAAAACAGGCTGCTCTCGCTCTGAAACGCTCATTTTTCACAAAAGCCACTTTTCAGCGCTAAAACAGCCTCCAATCGCTCTGAAACGCTCATTTTGGACATAAGCCACTTTTCAGCCTTAGCGACTGTACAGTGCTAAAACAGCCTCCTATCGCTCTGAAACGCCTCATTTTTGACATAACCCACTTTTCAGCCTTAATGAATTAAATTCCAGGTAAAACTCCTTTGCCATGAAGAAGATCCAAATTCAACAAGTTCAGGCTAGTAAACCTGTTGAAAGACTTTTTCAGTGAAATGCAGCTTAGTGCAAAAACAGGCTGCTCTCGCTCTGAAACGCTCATTTTCACATAAGCCACTTTTCAGCCTTAGGCGACTGTACAGTGCTAAAACAGCCTCCTATCGCTCTGAAACGCTATTTTTGACATAACCCACTTTTCAGCCTTAATGAATGAAATTCCAGGTAAAAACTCATTTGCCATGAAGAAGATCCAAATTCAACCAGTTCAGGCTAGTAAACCTGTTTGAAAGACCTTTTTTCAATGAAATGCAGCTTAGTGCAAAAACAGGCTGCTCTCGCTCTGAAACGCTCATTTTTCACATAAGCCACTTTTCAGCGCTAAAACAGCCTCCAATCGCTCTGAAACGCTCATTTTTGACATAAGCCACTTTTCACCTTTAATGAATGAAATTCCAGGTAAAAACTCCTTTGCCATGAAGAAGATCCAAATTCAACGAGTTCAGGCTAGTAAACCTGTTTGAAAGACCTTTTTTCAGTGAAATGCAGCTTAGTGCAAAAACAGGCTGCTCTCGCTCTGAAACGCTCATTTTTCACAAAAGCCACTTTTCAGCGCTAAAACAGCCTCCAATCGCTCTGAAACGCTCATTTTTCACATAAGCCACTTTCAGCCTTAGGCGACTGTACAGTGCTAAAACAGCCTCCTATCGCTCTGAAACGCTCATTTTTGACATAACCCACTTTTCAGCCTTAATGAATTAAATTCCAGGTAAAAACTCCTTTGCCATGAAGAAGATCCAAATTCAACAAGTTCAGGCTAGTAAACCTGTTTGAAAGGACCTTTTTCAGTGAAATGCAGCTTAGTGCAAAAACAGGCTGCTCTCGCTCTGAAACGCTCATTTTTCACATAAGCCACTTTTCAGCCTTATAGGCGACTGTACAGTGCAAAAACAGCCTCCTCTCGCTCTGAAACGCTCATTTTTCACATAAGCCACTTTTCAGCCTTAGGCGACTGTACAGTGCTAAAACAGCCTCCTATCGCTCTGAAACGCTCATTTTTGACATAACCCACTTTTTCAGCCTTAATGAATGAAATTCCAGGTAAAAACTCCTTTGCCATGAAGAAGATCCAAATTCAACAAGTTCAGGCTAGTAAACCTGTTTGAAAGACCTTTTTTCAGTGAAATGCAGCTTAGTGCAAAAAACAGGCTGCTCTCGCTCTGAAACGCTCATTTTTCACAATAAGCCACTTTTCAGCCTTAGGCGACTGTACAGTGCTAAAACAGCCTCCTATCGCTCTGAAACGCTCATTTTTGACATACCCACTTTTCAGCCTTAATGAATTAAATTCCAGGTAAAAACTCCTTTGCAATGAAGAAGATCCAAATTCAACAAGTTCAGGCTAGTAAACCTGTTTGAAAGACCTTTTTTCAGTGAAATGCAGCTAGTTGCAAAACAGGCTGCTCTCGCTCTGAAACGCTCATTTTCACATAAGCACTTTTCAGCGCTAAAACAGCCTCCAATCGCTCTGAACGCTCATTTTTGACATAAGCCACTTTTCACCTTTAATGAATGAAATTCCAGGTAAAAACTCCTTTGCCATGAAGAAGATCCAAATTCATCCAGTTCAGGCTAATAAACCTGGTTGAAAGACCTTTTTTCCAGTGAAATGCAGCTTAGTGCAAAAACAGGCTGCCTCGCTCTGAAACGCTCATTTTTCACATAAGCCACTTTTCAGCGCTAAAACAGCCTCCAATCGCTCTGAAACGCTCATTTTTCACATAAGCCACTTTTCAGCCTTAGGCGACTGTACAGTGCTAAAACAGCCTCCTATCGCTCTGAAACGCTCATTTTTGACATAACCCACTTTTCAGCCTTAATGAATTAAATTCCAGGTAAAACTCCTTTGCCATGAAGAAGATCCAAATTCAACAAGTTCAGGCTAGTAAACCTGTTTGAAAGACCTTTTTTCAGTGAAATGCAGCTTAGTGCAAAAACAGGCTGCTCTCGCTCTGAAACGCTCATTTTTCACATAAGCCACTTTTCAGCGCTAAAACAGCCTCCAATCGCTCTGAAACGCTCATTTTTGACATAAGCCACTTTTCAGCCTTAGGCGACTGTACAGTGCTAAAACAGCCTCCAATCGCTCTGAAACGCTCATTTTTGACATAAGCCACTTTTCACCTTTAATGAATGAAATTCCAGGTAAAACTCCTTTGCCATGAAGAAGATCCAAATTCAACCAGTTCAGGCTAGTAAACCTGTTTGAAAGACCTTTTTTCAGTGAAAGCAGCTTAGTGCAAAACAGGCTGCTCTCGCTCTGAAACGCTCATTTTTCACATAAGCCACTTTTCAGCCTTAGGCGACTGTACAGTGCTAAAACAGCCTCCTATCGCTCTGAAACGCTCATTTTGACATAACCCACTTTTCAGCCTTAATGAATGAAATTCCAGGTAAAAACTCATTTGCCATGAAGAAGATCCAAATTCAACCAGTTCAGGCTAGTAAACCTGTTTGAAAGACCTTTTTTCAATGAAATGCAGCTTAGTGCAAAAACAGGCTGCTCTCGCTCTGAAACGCTCATTTTTCACATAAGCCACTTTTCAGCGCTAAAACAGCCTCCATCGCTCTGAAACGCTCATTTTTGACATAAGCCACTTTTCACCTTTAATGAATGAAATTCCAGGTAAAAACTCCTTTGCCATGAAGAAGATCCAAATTCAACGAGTTCAGGCTAGTAAACCTGTTTGAAAGACCTTTTTTCAGTGAAATGCAGCTTAGTGCAAAAACAGGCTGCTCTCGCTCTGAAACGCTCATTTTTCACAAAAGCCACTTTTCAGCGCTAAAACAGCCTCCAATCGCTCTGAAACGCTCATTTTGGACATAAGCCACTTTTCAGCCTTAGG
Source organism: Pagrus pagrus (assembly GCF_965226575.1). Classification (NCBI taxonomy): domain Eukaryota; kingdom Metazoa; phylum Chordata; class Actinopteri; order Spariformes; family Sparidae; genus Pagrus; species Pagrus pagrus. The sequence continues at coordinate 51,880 of NW_028175105.1, forward strand.
CGACTGTACAGTGCTAAAACAGCCTCCAATCGCTCTGAAACGCTCATTTTTGACATAAGCCACTTTTCAGCCTTAATGAATTAAATTCCAGGTAAAAAACTCATTTGCCATGAAGAAGATCCAAATTCAACCAGTTCAGGCTAGTAAACCTGTTTGAAAGACCTTTTTTCAGTGAAATGCAGCTTAGTGCAAAACAGCCTCCTCTCGCTCTGAAACGCTCATTTTTCACATAAGCCACTTTTCAGCCTTAGGCGACTGTACAGTGCTAAAACAGCCTCCTATCGCTCTGAAACGCTCATTTTTGACATAACCCACTTTTCAGCCTTAATGAATTAAATTCCAGGTAAAAACTCCTTTGCCATGAAGAAGATCCAAATTCAACAGTTCAGGCTAGTAAACCTGTTTGAAAGACCTTTTTTCAGTGAAATGCAGCTTAGTGCAAAAACAGGCTGCTCTCGCTCTGAAACGCTCATTTTTCACATAAGCCACTTTTCAGCGCTAAAACAGCCTCCAATCGCTCTGAAACGCTCATTTTTGACATAAGCCACTTTTCACCTTTAATGAATGAAATTCCAGGTAAAAACTCCTTTGCCATGAAGAAGATCCAAATTCAACGAGTTCAGGCTAGTAAACCTGTTTGAAAGACTTTTTTCAGTGAAATGCAGCTTAGTGCAAAAACAGGCTGCTCTCGCTCTGAAACGCTCATTTTTCACAAAAGCCACTTTTCAGCGCTAAAACAGCCTCCAATCGCTCTGAAACGCTCATTTTCACATAAGCCACTTTTCAGCCTTAGGCGACTGTACAGTGCTAAAACAGCCTCCAATCGCTCTGAAACGCTCATTTTTGACATAAGCCACTTTTCACCTTTAATGAATGAAATTCCAGGTAAAACTCCTTTGCCATGAAGAAGATCCAAATTCAACCAGTTCAGGCTAGTAAACCTGTTGAAAGACCTTTTTTCAATGAAATGCAGCTTAGTGCAAAAACAGGCTGCTCTCGCTCTGAAACGCTCATTTTTCACATAAGCCACTTTTCAGCGCTAAAACAGCCTCCCAATCGCTCTGAAACGCTCATTTTTCACATAAGCCACTTTTCAGCCTTAGGCGACTGTACAGTGCTAAAACAGCCTCCTATCGCTCTGAAACGCTCATTTTTGACATAACCCACTTTTCAGCCTTAATGAATTAAATTCCAGGTAAAAACTCCTTTGCCATGAAGAAGATCCAAATTCAACAAGTTCAGGCTAGTAAACCTGTTTGAAAGACCTTTTTTCAGTGAAATGCAGCTTAGTGCAAAAACAGGCTGCTCTCGCTCTGAAACGCTCAT
>NW_028175104.1:0-53000 GCF_965226575.1 Pagrus pagrus
GGCTGTTTTAGCGCTGAAAAGTGGCTTATGTGAAAAATGAGCGTTTCAGAGCGAGAGCAGCCTGTTTTTGCACTAAGCTGCATTTCACTGAAAAAAGGTCTGTCAAACAGGTTTACTAGCCTGAACTGGTTGAATTTGGATCTTCTTCATGGCAAATGAGTTTTTACCTGGAATTTCATTCATTAAGGCTGAAAAGTGGGTTATGTCAAAAATGAGCGTTTCAGAGCGATAGGAGGCTGTTTTAGCACTGTACAGTCGCCTAAGGCTGAAAAGTGGCTTATGTGAAAAATGAGCGTTTCAGAGCGAGAGCAGCCTGTTTTTGCACTAAGCTGCATTTCACTGAAAAAAAGTCTTTCAAACAGGTTTACTAGCCTGAACTGGTTGAATTTGGATCTTCTTCATGGCAAAGGAGTTTTTACCTGGAATTTCATTCATTAAAGGTGAAAAGTGGCTTATGTCAAAAATGAGCGTTTCAGAGCGATTGGAGGCTGTTTTAGCACTGTACAGTCGCCTAAGGCTGAAAAGTGGCTTATGTGAAAAATGTGAGCGTTTCAGAGCGAGAGCAGCCTGTTTTGCACTAAGCTGCATTTCACTGAAAAAAGGTCTTTCAAACAGGTTTACTAGCCTGAACTGGTTGAATTTGGATCTTCTTCATGGCAAAGGAGTTTTTACCTGGAATTTAATTCATTAAAGGTGAAAAGTGGCTTATGTCAAAAATGAGCGTTTCAGAGCGATTGGAGGCTGTTTTAGCGCTGAAAAGTGCTTTTGTGAAAAATGAGCGTTTCAGAGCGAGAGCAGCCTGTTTTTGCACTAAGCTGCATTTCACTGAAAAAAGGTCTTTCAAACAGGTTTACTAGCCTGAACTGGTTGAATTTGGATCTTCTTCATGGCAAAGGAGTTTTTACCTGGAATTTCATTCATTAAAGGTGAAATGTGGCTTATGTCAAAAATGAGCGTTTCAGAGCGATTGGAGGCTGTTTTAGCGCTGAAAAGTGGCTTATGTGAAAAATGAGCGTTTCAGAGCGATTGGAGGCTGTTTTAGCACTGTACAGTCGCCTAAGGCTGAAAAGTGGCTTATGTGAAAAATGAGCCTTTCAGAGCGAGAGCAGCCTGTTTTTGCACTAAGCTGCATTTCACTGAAAAAAGGTCTTTCAAACAGGTTTACTAGCCTGAACTGGTTGAATTTGGATCTTCTTCATGGCAAATGAGTTTTTACCTGGAATTTAATTCATTAAGGCTGAAAAGTGGGTTATGTCAAAAATGAGCGTTTCAGAGCGATTGGAGGCTGTTTTAGCGCTGAAAAGTGGCTTATGTGAAAAATGAGCGTTTCAGAGCGAGAGCAGCCTGTTTTTGCACTAAGCTGCATTTCACTGAAAAAAGGTCTTTCAAACAGGTTTACTAGCCTGAACTGGTTGAATTTGGATCTTCTTCATGGCAAAGGAGTTTTTACCTGGAATTTCATTCATTAAAGGTGAAAAGTGGCTTATGTCAAAAATGAGCGTTTCAGAGCGATTGGAGGCTGTTTTAGCACTGTACAGTCGCCTAAGGCTGAAAAGTGGCTTATGTGAAAAATGAGCGTTTCAGAGCGAGAGCAGCCTGTTTTTGCACTAAGCTGCATTTCACTGAAAAAAGGTCTTTCAAACAGGTTTACTAGCCTGAACTGGTTGAATTTGGATCTTCTTCATGGCAAAGGAGTTTTTACCTGGAATTTCATTCATTAAAGGTGAAAAGTGGCTTATGTCAAAAATGAGCGTTTCAGAGCGATTGGAGGCTGTTTTAGCACTGTACAGTCGCCTAAGGCTGAAAAGTGGCTTATGTGAAAAATGAGCGTTTCAGAGCGAGAGGAGGCTGTTTTTGCACTGTACAGTCGCCTATAAGGCTGAAAAGTGGCTTATGTGAAAAATGAGCGTTTCAGAGCGAGAGCAGCCTGTTTTTGCACTAAGCTGCATTTCACTGAAAAAAGGTCTTTCAAACAGGTTTACTAGCCTGAACTGGTTGAATTCGGATCTTCTTCATGGCAAAGGAGTTTTTACCTGGAATTTCATTCATTAAAGGTGAAAAGTGGCTTATGTCAAAAATGAGCGTTTCAGAGCGATTGGAGGCTGTTTTAGCACTGTACAGTCGCCTAAGGCTGAAAAGTGGCTTATGTGAAAAATGAGCGTTTCAGAGCGAGAGCAGCCTGTTTTTGCACTAAGCTGCATTTCACTGAAAAAAGGTCTTTCAAACAGGTTTACTAGCCTGAACTGGTTGAATTTGGATCTTCTTCATGGCAAAGGAGTTTTTACCTGGAATTTCATTCATTAAAGGTGAAAAGTGGCTTATGTCAAAAATGAGCGTTTCAGAGCGATTGGAGGCTGTTTTAGCGCTGAAAAGTGGCTTATGTGAAAAATGAGAGTTTCAGAGCGAGAGCAGCCTGTTTTTGCACTAAGCTGCATTTCACTGAAAAAAGGTCTTTCAAACAGGTTTACTAGCCTGAACTGGTTGAATTTGGATCTTCTTCATGGCAAAGGAGTTTTTACCTGGAATTTCATTCATTAAAGGTGAAAAGTGGCTTATGTCAAAAATGAGCGTTTCAGAGCGATTGGAGGCTGTTTTAGCGCTGAAAAGTGGCTTATGTGAAAAATGAGCGTTTCAGAGCGAGAGCAGCCTGTTTTTGCACTAAGCTGCATTTCACTGAAAAAAGGTCTTTCAAACAGGTTTACTAGCCTCAACTGGTTGAATTTGGATCTTCTTCATGGCAAAGGAGTTTTTACCTGGAATTTAATTCATTAAGGGTGAAAAGTGGCTTATGTCAAAAATGAGCGTTTCAGAGCGATTGGAGGCTGTTTTAGCGCTGAAAAGTGGCTTATGTGAAAAATGAGCGTTTCAGAGCGAGAGCAGCCTGTTTTTGCACTAAGCTGCATTTCACTGAAAAAAGGTCTTTCAAACAGGTTTACTAGCCTGAACTGGTTGAATTTGGATCTTCTTCATGGCAAAGGAGTTTTTACCTGGAATTTCATTCATTAAAGGTGAAAAGTGGCTTATGTCAAAAATGAGCGTTTCAGAGCGATTGGAGGCTGTTTTAGCACTGTACAGTCGCCTAAGGCTGAAAAGTGGCTTATGTGAAAAATGAGCGTTTCAGAGCGAGAGCAGCCTGTTTTTGCACTAAGCTGCATTTCACTGAAAAAAGGTCTTTCAAACAGGTTTACTAGCCTGAACTGGTTGAATTTGGATCTTCTTCATGGCAAAGGAGTTTTTACCTGGAATTTCATTCATTAAAGGTGAAAAGTGGCTTATGTCAAAAATGAGCGTTTCAGAGCGATTGGAGGCTGTTTTAGCACTGTACAGTCGCCTAAGGCTGAAAAGTGGCTTATGTGAAAAATGAGCGTTTCAGAGCGAGAGCAGCCTGTTTTTGCACTAAGCTGCATTTCACTGAAAAAAGGTCTTTCAAACAGGTTTACTAGCCTGAACTGGTTGAATTTGGATCTTCTTCATGGCAAAGGAGTTTTTACCTGGAATTTCATTCATTAAAGGTGAAAAGTGGCTTATGTCAAAAATGAGCGTTTCAGAGCGATTGGAGGCTGTTTTAGCACTGTACAGTCGCCTAAGGCTGAAAAGTGGCTTATGTGAAAAATGAGCGTTTCAGAGCGAGAGCAGCCTGTTTTTGCACTAAGCTGCATTTCACTGAAAAAAGGTCTTTCAAACAGGTTTACTAGCCTCAACTGGTTGAATTTGGATCTTCTTCATGGCAAAGGAGTTTTTACCTGGAATTTCATTCATTAAAGGTGAAAAGTGGCTTATGTCAAAAATGAGCGTTTCAGAGCGATTGGAGGCTGTTTTAGCACTGTACAGTCGCCTAAGGCTGAAAAGTGGCTTATGTGAAAAATGAGCGTTTCAGAGCGAGAGCAGCCTGTTTTTGCACTAAGCTGCATTTCACTGAAAAAAGGTCTTTCAAACAGGTTTACTAGCCTGAACTGGTTGAATTTGGATCTTCTTCATGGCAAAGGAGTTTTTACCTGGAATTTCATTCATTAAAGGTGAAAAGTGGCTTATGTCAAAAATGAGCGTTTCAGAGCGATTGGAGGCTGTTTTAGCACTGTACAGTCGCCTAAGGCTGAAAAGTGGCTTATGTGAAAAATGAGCGTTTCAGAGCGAGAGCAGCCTGTTTTTGCACTAAGCTGCATTTCACTGAAAAAAGGTCTTTCAAACAGGTTTACTAGCCTGAACTGGTTGAATTTGGATCTTCTTCATGGCAAAGGAGTTTTTACCTGGAATTTCATTCATTAAAGGTGAAAAGTGGCTTATGTCAAAAATGAGCGTTTCAGAGCGATTGGAGGCTGTTTTAGCGCTGAAAAGTGGCTTATGTGAAAAATGAGCGTTTCAGAGCGAGAGCAGCCTGTTTTTGCACTAAGCTGCATTTCACTGAAAAAAGGTCTGTCAAACAGGTTTACTAGCCTGAACTGGTTGAATTTGGATCTTCTTCATGGCAAATGAGTTTTTACCTGGAATTTCATTCATTAAGGCTGAAAAGTGGGTTATGTCAAAAATGAGCGTTTCAGAGCGATAGGAGGCTGTTTTAGCACTGTACAGTCGCCTAAGGCTGAAAAGTGGCTTATGTGAAAAATGAGCGTTTCAGAGCGAGAGCAGCCTGTTTTTGCACTAAGCTGCATTTCACTGAAAAAAAGTCTTTCAAACAGGTTTACTAGCCTGAACTGGTTGAATTTGGATCTTCTTCATGGCAAAGGAGTTTTTACCTGGAATTTCATTCATTAAAGGTGAAAAGTGGCTTATGTCAAAAATGAGCGTTTCAGAGCGATTGGAGGCTGTTTTAGCACTGTACAGTCGCCTAAGGCTGAAAAGTGGCTTATGTGAAAAATGAGCGTTTCAGAGCGAGAGCAGCCTGTTTTTGCACTAAGCTGCATTTCACTGAAAAAAGGTCTTTCAAACAGGTTTACTAGCCTGAACTGGTTGAATTTGGATCTTATTCATGGCAAAGGAGTTTTTACCTGGAATTTAATTCATTAAAGGTGAAAAGTGGCTTATGTCAAAAATGAGCGTTTCAGAGCGATTGGAGGCTGTTTTAGCGCTGAAAAGTGGCTTTTGTGAAAAATGAGCGTTTCAGAGCGAGAGCAGCCTGTTTTTGCACTAAGCTGCATTTCACTGAAAAAAGGTCTTTCAAACAGGTTTACTAGCCTGAACTGGTTGAATTTGGATCTTCTTCATGGCAAAGGAGTTTTTACCTGGAATTTCATTCATTAAAGGTGAAATGTGGCTTATGTCAAAAATGAGCGTTTCAGAGCGATTGGAGGCTGTTTTAGCGCTGAAAAGTGGCTTATGTGAAAAATGAGCGTTTCAGAGCGATTGGAGGCTGTTTTAGCACTGTACAGTCGCCTAAGGCTGAAAAGTGGCTTATGTGAAAAATGAGCCTTTCAGAGCGAGAGCAGCCTGTTTTTGCACTAAGCTGCATTTCACTGAAAAAAGGTCTTTCAAACAGGTTTACTAGCCTGAACTGGTTGAATTTGGATCTTCTTCATGGCAAAGGAGTTTTTACCTGGAATTTCATTCATTAAAGGTGAAAAGTGGCTTATGTCAAAAATGAGCGTTTCAGAGCGATTGGAGGCTGTTTTAGCGCTGAAAAGTGGCTTATGTGAAAAATGAGCGTTTCAGAGCGAGAGCAGCCTGTTTTTGCACTAAGCTGCATTTCACTGAAAAAAGGTCTTTCAAACAGGTTTACTAGCCTGAACTGGTTGAATTTGGATCTTCTTCATGGCAAAGGAGTTTTTACCTGGAATTTCATTCATTAAAGGTGAAAAGTGGCTTATGTCAAAAATGAGCGTTTCAGAGCGATTGGAGGCTGTTTTAGCACTGTACAGTCGCCTAAGGCTGAAAAGTGGCTTATGTGAAAAATGAGCGTTTCAGAGCGAGAGCAGCCTGTTTTTGCACTAAGCTGCATTTCACTGAAAAAAGGTCTTTCAAACAGGTTTACTAGCCTGAACTGGTTGAATTTGGATCTTCTTCATGGCAAAGGAGTTTTTACCTGGAATTTCATTCATTAAAGGTGAAAAGTGGCTTATGTCAAAAATGAGCGTTTCAGAGCGATTGGAGGCTGTTTTAGCGCTGAAAAGTGGCTTATGTGAAAAATGAGCGTTTCAGAGCGAGAGCAGCCTGTTTTTGCACTAAGCTGCATTTCACTGAAAAAAGGTCTTTCAAACAGGTTTACTAGCCTCAACTGGTTGAATTTGGATCTTCTTCATGGCAAAGGAGTTTTTACCTGGAATTTAATTCATTAAGGGTGAAAAGTGGCTTATGTCAAAAATGAGCGTTTCAGAGCGATTGGAGGCTGTTTTAGCGCTGAAAAGTGGCTTATGTGAAAAATGAGCGTTTCAGAGCGAGAGCAGCCTGTTTTTGCACTAAGCTGCATTTCACTGAAAAAAGGTCTTTCAAACAGGTTTACTAGCCTGAACTGGTTGAATTTGGATCTTCTTCATGGCAAAGGAGTTTTTACCTGGAATTTCATTCATTAAAGGTGAAAAGTGGCTTATGTCAAAAATGAGCGTTTCAGAGCGATTGGAGGCTGTTTTAGCACTGTACAGTCGCCTAAGGCTGAAAAGTGGCTTATGTGAAAAATGAGCGTTTCAGAGCGAGAGCAGCCTGTTTTTGCACTAAGCTGCATTTCACTGAAAAAAGGTCTTTCAAACAGGTTTACTAGCCTGAACTGGTTGAATTTGGATCTTCTTCATGGCAAAGGAGTTTTTACCTGGAATTTCATTCATTAAAGGTGAAAAGTGGCTTATGTCAAAAATGAGCGTTTCAGAGCGATTGGAGGCTGTTTTAGCACTGTACAGTCGCCTAAGGCTGAAAAGTGGCTTATGTGAAAAATGAGCGTTTCAGAGCGAGAGCAGCCTGTTTTTGCACTAAGCTGCATTTCACTGAAAAAAGGTCTTTCAAACAGGTTTACTAGCCTGAACTGGTTGAATTTGGATCTTCTTCATGGCAAAGGAGTTTTTACCTGGAATTTCATTCATTAAAGGTGAAAAGTGGCTTATGTCAAAAATGAGCGTTTCAGAGCGATTGGAGGCTGTTTTAGCACTGTACAGTCGCCTAAGGCTGAAAAGTGGCTTATGTGAAAAATGAGCGTTTCAGAGCGAGAGCAGCCTGTTTTTGCACTAAGCTGCATTTCACTGAAAAAAGGTCTTTCAAACAGGTTTACTAGCCTCAACTGGTTGAATTTGGATCTTCTTCATGGCAAAGGAGTTTTTACCTGGAATTTCATTCATTAAAGGTGAAAAGTGGCTTATGTCAAAAATGAGCGTTTCAGAGCGATTGGAGGCTGTTTTAGCACTGTACAGTCGCCTAAGGCTGAAAAGTGGCTTATGTGAAAAATGAGCGTTTCAGAGCGAGAGCAGCCTGTTTTTGCACTAAGCTGCATTTCACTGAAAAAAGGTCTTTCAAACAGGTTTACTAGCCTGAACTGGTTGAATTTGGATCTTCTTCATGGCAAAGGAGTTTTTACCTGGAATTTCATTCATTAAAGGTGAAAAGTGGCTTATGTCAAAAATGAGCGTTTCAGAGCGATTGGAGGCTGTTTTAGCACTGTACAGTCGCCTAAGGCTGAAAAGTGGCTTATGTGAAAAATGAGCGTTTCAGAGCGAGAGCAGCCTGTTTTTGCACTAAGCTGCATTTCACTGAAAAAAGGTCTTTCAAACAGGTTTACTAGCCTGAACTGGTTGAATTTGGATCTTCTTCATGGCAAAGGAGTTTTTACCTGGAATTTCATTCATTAAAGGTGAAAAGTGGCTTATGTCAAAAATGAGCGTTTCAGAGCGATTGGAGGCTGTTTTAGCACTGTACAGTCGCCTAAGGCTGAAAAGTGGCTTATGTGAAAAATGAGCGTTTCAGAGCGAGAGCAGCCTGTTTTTGCACTAAGCTGCATTTCACTGAAAAAAGGTCTTTCAAACAGGTTTACTAGCCTGAACTGGTTGAATTTGGATCTTCTTCATGGCAAAGGAGTTTTTACCTGGAATTTCATTCATTAAAGGTGAAAAGTGGCTTATGTCAAAAATGAGCGTTTCAGAGCGATTGGAGGCTGTTTTAGCGCTGAAAAGTGGCTTATGTGAAAAATGAGCGTTTCAGAGCGAGAGCAGCCTGTTTTTGCACTAAGCTGCATTTCACTGAAAAAAGGTCTTTCAAACAGGTTTACTAGCCTGAACTGGTTGAATTTGGATCTTCTTCATGGCAAAGGAGTTTTTACCTGGAATTTCATTCATTAAAGGTGAAAAGTGGCTTATGTCAAAAATGAGCGTTTCAGAGCGATTGGAGGCTGTTTTAGCACTGTACAGTCGCCTAAGGCTGAAAAGTGGCTTATGTGAAAAATGAGCGTTTCAGAGCGAGAGCAGCCTGTTTTTGCACTAAGCTGCATTTCACTGAAAAAAGGTCTTTCAAACAGGTTTACTAGCCTGAACTGGTTGAATTTGGATCTTCTTCATGGCAAAGGAGTTTTTACCTGGAATTTCATTCATTAAAGGTGAAAAGTGGCTTATGTCAAAAATGAGCGTTTCAGAGCGATTGGAGGCTGTTTTAGCACTGTACAGTCGCCTAAGGCTGAAAAGTGGCTTATGTGAAAAATGAGCGTTTCAGAGCGAGAGCAGCCTGTTTTTGCACTAAGCTGCATTTCACTGAAAAAAGGTCTTTCAAACAGGTTTACTAGCCTGAACTGGTTGAATTTGGATCTTCTTCATGGCAAAGGAGTTTTTACCTGGAATTTCATTCATTAAAGGTGAAAAGTTGCTTATGTCAAAAATGAGCGTTTCAGAGCGATTGGAGGCTGTTTTAGCACTGTACAGTCGCCTAAGGCTGAAAAGTGGCTTATGTGAAAAATGAGCGTTTCAGAGCGACTGGAGGCTGTTTTAGCGCTGAAAAGTGGCTTATGTGAAAAATGAGCGTTTCAGAGCGAGAGCAGCCTGTTTTTGCACTAAGCTGCATTTCACTGAAAAAAGGTCTTTCAAACAGGTTTACTAGCCTGAACTGGTTGAATTTGGATCTTCTTCATGGCAAAGGAGTTTTTACCTGGAATTTCATTCATTAAAGGTGAAAAGTGGCTTATGTCAAAAATGAGCGTTTCAGAGCGATTGGAGGCTGTTTTAGCGCTGAAAAGTGGCTTTTGTGAAAAATGAGCGTTTCAGAGCGAGAGCAGCCTGTTTTTGCACTAAGCTGCATTTCACTGAAAAAAGGTCTTTCAAACAGGTTTACTAGCCTGAACTGGTTGAATTTGGATCTTCTTCATGGCAAAGGAGTTTTTACCTGGAATTTCATTCATTAAAGGTGAAAAGTGGCTTATGTCAAAAATGAACGTTTCAGAGCGATTGGAGGCTGTTTTAGCACTGTACAGTCGCCTAAGGCTGAAAAGTGGCTTATGTGAAAAATGAGCGTTTCAGAGCGAGAGCAGCCTGTTTTTGCACTAAGCTGCATTTCACTGAAAAAAGGTCTTTCAAACAGGTTTACTAGCCTGAACTGGTTGAATTTGGATCTTCTTCATGGCAAAGGAGTTTTTACCTGGAATTTCATTCATTAAAGGTGAAAAGTGGCTTATGTCAAAAATGAGCGTTTCAGAGCGATTGGAGGCTGTTTTAGCGCTGAAAAGTGGCTTTTGTGAAAAATGAGCGTTTCAGAGCGAGAGCAGCCTGTTTTTGCACTAAGCTGCATTTCACTGAAAAAAGGTCTTTCAAACAGGTTTACTAGCCTGAACTGGTTGAATTTGGATCTTCTTCATGGCAAAGGAGTTTTTACCTGGAATTTCATTCATTAAAGTTGAAAAGTGGCTTATGTCAAAAATGAGCGTTTCAGAGCGATTGGAGGCTGTTTTAGCGCTGAAAAGTGGCTTATGTGAAAAATGAGCGTTTCAGAGCGAGAGCAGCCTGTTTTTGCACTAAGCTGCATTTCACTGAAAAAAGGTCTTTCAAACAGGTTTACTAGCCTGAACTGGTTGAATTTGGATCTTCTTCATGGCAAAGGAGTTTTTACCTGGAATTTCATTCATTAAAGGTGAAAAGTGGCTTATGTCAAAAATGAGCGTTTCAGAGCGATTGGAGGCTGTTTTAGCACTGTACAGTCGCCTAATGCTGAAAAGTGGCTTATGTGAAAAATGAGCGTTTCAGAGCGAGAGCAGCCTGTTTTTGCACTAAGCTGCATTTCACTGAAAAAAGGTCTTTCAAACAGGTTTACTAGCCTGAACTGGTTGAATTTGGATCTTCTTCATGGCAAAGGAGTTTTTACCTGGAATTTCATTCATTAAAGGTGAAAAGTGGCTTATGTCAAAAATGAGCGTTTCAGAGCGATTGGAGGCTGTTTTAGCGCTGAAAAGTGGCTTATGTGAAAAATGAGCGTTTCAGAGCGAGAGCAGCCTGTTTTTGCACTAAGCTGCATTTCACTGAAAAAAGGTCTTTCAAACAGGTTTACTAGCCTGAACTGGTTGAATTTGGATCTTCTTCATGGCAAAGGAGTTTTTACCTGGAATTTCATTCATTAAAGGTGAAAAGTGGCTTATGTCAAAAATGAGCGTTTCAGAGCGATTGGAGGCTGTTTTAGCACTGTACAGTCGCCTAAGGCTGAAAAGTGGCTTATGTGAAAAATGAGCGTTTCAGAGCGAGAGCAGCCTGTTTTTGCACTAAGCTGCATTTCACTGAAAAAAGGTCTTTCAAACAGGTTTACTAGCCTGAACTGGTTGAATTTGGATCTTCTTCATGGCAAATGAGTTTTTACCTGGAATTTAATTCATTAAGGCTGAAAAGTGGGTTATGTCAAAAATGAGCGTTTCAGAGCGATTGGAGGCTGTTTTAGCACTGTACAGTCGCCTAAGGCTGAAAAGTGGCTTATGTGAAAAATGAGCGTTTCAGAGCGAGAGCAGCCTGTTTTTGCACTAAGCTGCATTTCACTGAAAAAAGGTCTTTCAAACAGGTTTACTAGCCTGAACTGGTTGAATTTGGATCTTCTTCATGGCAAAGGAGTTTTTACCTGGAATTTCATTCATTAAAGGTGAAAAGTGGCTTATGTCAAAAATGAGCGTTTCAGAGCGATTGGAGGCTGTTTTAGCGCTGAAAAGTGGCTTTTGTGAAAAATGAGCGTTTCAGAGCGAGAGCAGCCTGTTTTTGCACTAAGCTGCATTTCACTGAAAAAAGGTCTTTCAAACAGGTTTACTAGCCTGAACTGGTTGAATTTGGATCTTCTTCATGGCAAAGGAGTTTTTACCTGGAATTTCATTCATTAAAGGTGAAATGTGGCTTATGTCAAAAATGAGCGTTTCAGAGCGATTGGAGGCTGTTTTAGCGCTGAAAAGTGGCTTATGTGAAAAATGAGCGTTTCAGAGCGATTGGAGGCTGTTTTAGCACTGTACAGTCGCCTAAGGCTGAAAAGTGGCTTATGTGAAAAATGAGCCTTTCAGAGCGAGAGCAGCCTGTTTTTGCACTAAGCTGCATTTCACTGAAAAAAGGTCTTTCAAACAGGTTTACTAGCCTGAACTGGTTGAATTTGGATCTTCTTCATGGCAAATGAGTTTTTACCTGGAATTTAATTCATTAAGGCTGAAAAGTGGGTTATGTCAAAAATGAGCGTTTCAGAGCGATTGGAGGCTGTTTTAGCGCTGAAAAGTGGCTTATGTGAAAAATGAGCGTTTCAGAGCGAGAGCAGCCTGTTTTTGCACTAAGCTGCATTTCACTGAAAAAAGGTCTTTCAAACAGGTTTACTAGCCTGAACTGGTTGAATTTGGATCTTCTTCATGGCAAAGGAGTTTTTACCTGGAATTTCATTCATTAAAGGTGAAAAGTGGCTTATGTCAAAAATGAGCGTTTCAGAGCGATTGGAGGCTGTTTTAGCACTGTACAGTCGCCTAAGGCTGAAAAGTGGCTTATGTGAAAAATGAGCGTTTCAGAGCGAGAGCAGCCTGTTTTTGCACTAAGCTGCATTTCACTGAAAAAAGGTCTTTCAAACAGGTTTACTAGCCTGAACTGGTTGAATTTGGATCTTCTTCATGGCAAAGGAGTTTTTACCTGGAATTTCATTCATTAAAGGTGAAAAGTGGCTTATGTCAAAAATGAGCGTTTCAGAGCGATTGGAGGCTGTTTTAGCACTGTACAGTCGCCTAAGGCTGAAAAGTGGCTTATGTGAAAAATGAGCGTTTCAGAGCGAGAGCAGCCTGTTTTTGCACTAAGCTGCATTTCACTGAAAAAAGGTCTTTCAAACAGGTTTACTAGCCTGAACTGGTTGAATTTGGATCTTCTTCATGGCAAAGGAGTTTTTACCTGGAATTTCATTCATTAAAGGTGAAAAGTGGCTTATGTCAAAAATGAGCGTTTCAGAGCGATTGGAGGCTGTTTTAGCACTGTACAGTCGCCTAAGGCTGAAAAGTGGCTTATGTGAAAAATGAGCGTTTCAGAGCGAGAGCAGCCTGTTTTTGCACTAAGCTGCATTTCACTGAAAAAAGGTCTTTCAAACAGGTTTACTAGCCTGAACTGGTTGAATTTGGATCTTCTTCATGGCAAAGGAGTTTTTACCTGGAATTTCATTCATTAAAGGTGAAAAGTGGCTTATGTCAAAAATGAGCGTTTCAGAGCGATTGGAGGCTGTTTTAGCGCTGAAAAGTGGCTTTTGTGAAAAATGAGCGTTTCAGAGCGAGAGCAGCCTGTTTTTGCACTAAGCTGCATTTCACTGAAAAAAGGTCTTTCAAACAGGTTTACTAGCCTGAACTGGTTGAATTTGGATCTTCTTCATGGCAAAGGAGTTTTTACCTGGAATTTCATTCATTAAAGTTGAAAAGTGGCTTATGTCAAAAATGAGCGTTTCAGAGCGATTGGAGGCTGTTTTAGCGCTGAAAAGTGGCTTATGTGAAAAATGAGCGTTTCAGAGCGAGAGCAGCCTGTTTTTGCACTAAGCTGCATTTCACTGAAAAAAGGTCTTTCAAACAGGTTTACTAGCCTGAACTGGTTGAATTTGGATCTTCTTCATGGCAAAGGAGTTTTTACCTGGAATTTCATTCATTAAAGGTGAAAAGTGGCTTATGTCAAAAATGAGCGTTTCAGAGCGATTGGAGGCTGTTTTAGCACTGTACAGTCGCCTAAGGCTGAAAAGTGGCTTATGTGAAAAATGAGCGTTTCAGAGCGACTGGAGGCTGTTTTAGCGCTGAAAAGTGGCTTATGTGAAAAATGAGCGTTTCAGAGCGAGAGCAGCCTGTTTTTGCACTAAGCTGCATTTCACTGAAAAAAGGTCTTTCAAACAGGTTTACTAGCCTGAACTGGTTGAATTTGGATCTTCTTCATGGCAAAGGAGTTTTTACCTGGAATTTCATTCATTAAAGGTGAAAAGTGGCTTATGTCAAAAATGAGCGTTTCAGAGCGATTGGAGGCTGTTTTAGCACTGTACAGTCGCCTAATGCTGAAAAGTGGCTTATGTGAAAAATGAGCGTTTCAGAGCGAGAGCAGCCTGTTTTTGCACTAAGCTGCATTTCACTGAAAAAAGGTCTTTCAAACAGGTTTACTAGCCTGAACTGGTTGAATTTGGATCTTCTTCATGGCAAAGGAGTTTTTACCTGGAATTTCATTCATTAAAGGTGAAAAGTGGCTTATGTCAAAAATGAGCGTTTCAGAGCGATTGGAGGCTGTTTTAGCGCTGAAAAGTGGCTTATGTGAAAAATGAGCGTTTCAGAGCGAGAGCAGCCTGTTTTTGCACTAAGCTGCATTTCACTGAAAAAAGGTCTTTCAAACAGGTTTACTAGCCTGAACTGGTTGAATTTGGATCTTCTTCATGGCAAAGGAGTTTTTACCTGGAATTTCATTCATTAAAGGTGAAAAGTGGCTTATGTCAAAAATGAGCGTTTCAGAGCGATTGGAGGCTGTTTTAGCACTGTACAGTCGCCTAAGGCTGAAAAGTGGCTTATGTGAAAAATGAGCGTTTCAGAGCGAGAGCAGCCTGTTTTTGCACTAAGCTGCATTTCACTGAAAAAAGGTCTTTCAAACAGGTTTACTAGCCTGAACTGGTTGAATTTGGATCTTCTTCATGGCAAATGAGTTTTTACCTGGAATTTAATTCATTAAGGCTGAAAAGTGGGTTATGTCAAAAATGAGCGTTTCAGAGCGATTGGAGGCTGTTTTAGCACTGTACAGTCGCCTAAGGCTGAAAAGTGGCTTATGTGAAAAATGAGCGTTTCAGAGCGAGAGCAGCCTGTTTTTGCACTAAGCTGCATTTCACTGAAAAAAGGTCTTTCAAACAGGTTTACTAGCCTGAACTGGTTGAATTTGGATCTTCTTCATGGCAAAGGAGTTTTTACCTGGAATTTCATTCATTAAAGGTGAAAAGTGGCTTATGTCAAAAATGAGCGTTTCAGAGCGATTGGAGGCTGTTTTAGCGCTGAAAAGTGGCTTTTGTGAAAAATGAGCGTTTCAGAGCGAGAGCAGCCTGTTTTTGCACTAAGCTGCATTTCACTGAAAAAAGGTCTTTCAAACAGGTTTACTAGCCTGAACTGGTTGAATTTGGATCTTCTTCATGGCAAAGGAGTTTTTACCTGGAATTTCATTCATTAAAGGTGAAATGTGGCTTATGTCAAAAATGAGCGTTTCAGAGCGATTGGAGGCTGTTTTAGCGCTGAAAAGTGGCTTATGTGAAAAATGAGCGTTTCAGAGCGATTGGAGGCTGTTTTAGCACTGTACAGTCGCCTAAGGCTGAAAAGTGGCTTATGTGAAAAATGAGCCTTTCAGAGCGAGAGCAGCCTGTTTTTGCACTAAGCTGCATTTCACTGAAAAAAGGTCTTTCAAACAGGTTTACTAGCCTGAACTGGTTGAATTTGGATCTTCTTCATGGCAAATGAGTTTTTACCTGGAATTTAATTCATTAAGGCTGAAAAGTGGGTTATGTCAAAAATGAGCGTTTCAGAGCGATTGGAGGCTGTTTTAGCGCTGAAAAGTGGCTTATGTGAAAAATGAGCGTTTCAGAGCGAGAGCAGCCTGTTTTTGCACTAAGCTGCATTTCACTGAAAAAAGGTCTTTCAAACAGGTTTACTAGCCTGAACTGGTTGAATTTGGATCTTCTTCATGGCAAAGGAGTTTTTACCTGGAATTTCATTCATTAAAGGTGAAAAGTGGCTTATGTCAAAAATGAGCGTTTCAGAGCGATTGGAGGCTGTTTTAGCACTGTACAGTCGCCTAAGGCTGAAAAGTGGCTTATGTGAAAAATGAGCGTTTCAGAGCGAGAGCAGCCTGTTTTTGCACTAAGCTGCATTTCACTGAAAAAAGGTCTTTCAAACAGGTTTACTAGCCTGAACTGGTTGAATTTGGATCTTCTTCATGGCAAAGGAGTTTTTACCTGGAATTTCATTCATTAAAGGTGAAAAGTGGCTTATGTCAAAAATGAGCGTTTCAGAGCGATTGGAGGCTGTTTTAGCACTGTACAGTCGCCTAAGGCTGAAAAGTGGCTTATGTGAAAAATGAGCGTTTCAGAGCGAGAGCAGCCTGTTTTTGCACTAAGCTGCATTTCACTGAAAAAAGGTCTTTCAAACAGGTTTACTAGCCTGAACTGGTTGAATTTGGATCTTCTTCATGGCAAAGGAGTTTTTACCTGGAATTTCATTCATTAAAGGTGAAAAGTGGCTTATGTCAAAAATGAGCGTTTCAGAGCGATTGGAGGCTGTTTTAGCACTGTACAGTCGCCTAAGGCTGAAAAGTGGCTTATGTGAAAAATGAGCGTTTCAGAGCGAGAGCAGCCTGTTTTTGCACTAAGCTGCATTTCACTGAAAAAAGGTCTTTCAAACAGGTTTACTAGCCTGAACTGGTTGAATTTGGATCTTCTTCATGGCAAAGGAGTTTTTACCTGGAATTTCATTCATTAAAGGTGAAAAGTGGCTTATGTCAAAAATGAGCGTTTCAGAGCGATTGGAGGCTGTTTTAGCGCTGAAAAGTGGCTTTTGTGAAAAATGAGCGTTTCAGAGCGAGAGCAGCCTGTTTTTGCACTAAGCTGCATTTCACTGAAAAAAGGTCTTTCAAACAGGTTTACTAGCCTGAACTGGTTGAATTTGGATCTTCTTCATGGCAAAGGAGTTTTTACCTGGAATTTCATTCATTAAAGTTGAAAAGTGGCTTATGTCAAAAATGAGCGTTTCAGAGCGATTGGAGGCTGTTTTAGCGCTGAAAAGTGGCTTATGTGAAAAATGAGCGTTTCAGAGCGAGAGCAGCCTGTTTTTGCACTAAGCTGCATTTCACTGAAAAAAGGTCTTTCAAACAGGTTTACTAGCCTGAACTGGTTGAATTTGGATCTTCTTCATGGCAAAGGAGTTTTTACCTGGAATTTCATTCATTAAAGGTGAAAAGTGGCTTATGTCAAAAATGAGCGTTTCAGAGCGATTGGAGGCTGTTTTAGCACTGTACAGTCGCCTAAGGCTGAAAAGTGGCTTATGTGAAAAATGAGCGTTTCAGAGCGACTGGAGGCTGTTTTAGCGCTGAAAAGTGGCTTATGTGAAAAATGAGCGTTTCAGAGCGAGAGCAGCCTGTTTTTGCACTAAGCTGCATTTCACTGAAAAAAGGTCTTTCAAACAGGTTTACTAGCCTGAACTGGTTGAATTTGGATCTTCTTCATGGCAAAGGAGTTTTTACCTGGAATTTCATTCATTAAAGGTGAAAAGTGGCTTATGTCAAAAATGAGCGTTTCAGAGCGATTGGAGGCTGTTTTAGCACTGTACAGTCGCCTAAGGCTGAAAAGTGGCTTATGTGAAAAATGAGCGTTTCAGAGCGAGAGCAGCCTGTTTTTGCACTAAGCTGCATTTCACTGAAAAAAGGTCTTTCAAACAGGTTTACTAGCCTGAACTGGTTGAATTTGGATCTTCTTCATGGCAAAGGAGTTTTTACCTGGAATTTCATTCATTAAAGGTGAAAAGTGGCTTATGTCAAAAATGAGCGTTTCAGAGCGATTGGAGGCTGTTTTAGCGCTGAAAAGTGGCTTTTGTGAAAAATGAGCGTTTCAGAGCGAGAGCAGCCTGTTTTTGCACTAAGCTGCATTTCACTGAAAAAAGGTCTTTCAAACAGGTTTACTAGCCTGAACTGGTTGAATTTGGATCTTCTTCATGGCAAAGGAGTTTTTACCTGGAATTTCATTCATTAAAGGTGAAAAGTGGCTTATGTCAAAAATGAGCGTTTCAGAGCGATTGGAGGCTGTTTTAGCACTGTACAGTCGCCTAAGGCTGAAAAGTGGCTTATGTGAAAAATGAGCGTTTCAGAGCGAGAGCAGCCTGTTTTTGCACTAAGCTGCATTTCACTGAAAAAAGGTCTTTCAAACAGGTTTACTAGCCTGAACTGGTTGAATTTGGATCTTCTTCATGGCAAAGGAGTTTTTACCTGGAATTTCATTCATTAAAGGTGAAAAGTGGCTTATGTCAAAAATGAGCGTTTCAGAGCGATTGGAGGCTGTTTTAGCACTGTACAGTCGCCTAAGGCTGAAAAGTGGCTTATGTGAAAAATGAGCGTTTCAGAGCGAGAGCAGCCTGTTTTTGCACTAAGCTGCATTTCACTGAAAAAAGGTCTTTCAAACAGGTTTACTAGCCTGAACTGGTTGAATTTGGATCTTCTTCATGGCAAAGGAGTTTTTACCTGGAATTTCATTCATTAAAGGTGAAAAGTGGCTTATGTCAAAAATGAGCGTTTCAGAGCGATTGGAGGCTGTTTTAGCGCTGAAAAGTGGCTTATGTGAAAAATGAGCGTTTCAGAGCGAGAGCAGCCTGTTTTTGCACTAAGCTGCATTTCACTGAAAAAAGGTCTTTCAAACAGGTTTACTAGCCTGAACTGGTTGAATTTGGATCTTCTTCATGGCAAAGGAGTTTTTACCTGGAATTTCATTCATTAAAGGTGAAAAGTGGCTTATGTCAAAAATGAGCGTTTCAGAGCGATTGGAGGCTGTTTTAGCACTGTACAGTCGCCTAAGGCTGAAAAGTGGCTTATGTGAAAAATGAGCGTTTCAGAGCGACTGGAGGCTGTTTTAGCGCTGAAAAGTGGCTTATGTGAAAAATGAGCGTTTCAGAGCGAGAGCAGCCTGTTTTTGCACTAAGCTGCATTTCACTGAAAAAAGGTCTTTCAAACAGGTTTACTAGCCTGAACTGGTTGAATTTGGATCTTCTTCATGGCAAAGGAGTTTTTACCTGGAATTTCATTCATTAAAGGTGAAAAGTGGCTTATGTCAAAAATGAGCGTTTCAGAGCGATTGGAGGCTGTTTTAGCGCTGAAAAGTGGCTTTTGTGAAAAATGAGCGTTTCAGAGCGAGAGCAGCCTGTTTTTGCACTAAGCTGCATTTCACTGAAAAAAGGTCTTTCAAACAGGTTTACTAGCCTGAACTGGTTGAATTTGGATCTTCTTCATGGCAAAGGAGTTTTTACCTGGAATTTCATTCATTAAAGTTGAAAAGTGGCTTATGTCAAAAATGAGCGTTTCAGAGCGATTGGAGGCTGTTTTAGCGCTGAAAAGTGGCTTATGTGAAAAATGAGCGTTTCAGAGCGAGAGCAGCCTGTTTTTGCACTAAGCTGCATTTCACTGAAAAAAGGTCTTTCAAACAGGTTTACTAGCCTGAACTGGTTGAATTTGGATCTTCTTCATGGCAAAGGAGTTTTTACCTGGAATTTCATTCATTAAAGGTGAAAAGTGGCTTATGTCAAAAATGAGCGTTTCAGAGCGATTGGAGGCTGTTTTAGCACTGTACAGTCGCCTAAGGCTGAAAAGTGGCTTATGTGAAAAATGAGCGTTTCAGAGCGAGAGCAGCCTGTTTTTGCACTAAGCTGCATTTCACTGAAAAAAGGTCTTTCAAACAGGTTTACTAGCCTGAACTGGTTGAATTTGGATCTTCTTCATGGCAAAGGAGTTTTTACCTGGAATTTCATTCATTAAAGGTGAAAAGTGGGTTATGTCAAAAATGAGCGTTTCAGAGCGATTGGAGGCTGTTTTAGCGCTGAAAAGTGGCTTATGTGAAAAATGAGCGTTTCAGAGCGAGAGCAGCCTGTTTTTGCACTAAGCTGCATTTCACTGAAAAAAGGTCTTTCAAACAGGTTTACTAGCCTGAACTGGTTGAATTTGGATCTTCTTCATGACAAAGGAGTTTTTACCTGGAATTTCATTCATTAAAGGTGAAAAGTGGATTATGTCAAAAATGAGCGTTTCAGAGCGATTGGAGGCTGTTTTAGCACTGTACAGTCGCCTAAGGCTGAAAAGTGGCTTATGTGAAAAATGAGCGTTTCAGAGCGAGAGCAGCCTGTTTTTGCACTAAGCTGCATTTCACTGAAAAAAGGTCTTTCAAACAGGTTTACTAGCCTGAACTGGTTGAATTTGGATCTTCTTCATGGCAAAGGAGTTTTTACCTGGAATTTCATTCATTAAAGGTGAAAAGTGGCTTATGTCAAAAATGAGCGTTTCAGAGCGATTGGAGGCTGTTTTAGCACTGTACAGTCGCCTAAGGCTGAAAAGTGGCTTATGTGAAAAATGAGCGTTTCAGAGCGAGAGCAGCCTGTTTTTGCACTAAGCTGCATTTCACTGAAAAAAGGTCTTTCAAACAGGTTTACTAGCCTGAACTGGTTGAATTTGGATCTTCTTCATGGCAAAGGAGTTTTTACCTGGAATTTCATTCATTAAAGGTGAAAAGTGGCTTATGTCAAAAATGAGCGTTTCAGAGCGATTGGAGGCTGTTTTAGCGCTGAAAAGTGGCTTATGTGAAAAATGAGCGTTTCAGAGCGAGAGCAGCCTGTTTTTGCACTAAGCTGCATTTCACTGAAAAAAGGTCTTTCAAACAGGTTTACTAGCCTGAACTGGTTGAATTTGGATCTTCTTCATGGCAAAGGAGTTTTTACCTGGAATTTCATTCATTAAAGGTGAAAAGTGGATTATGTCAAAAATGAGCGTTTCAGAGCGATTGGAGGCTGTTTTAGCACTGTACAGTCGCCTAAGGCTGAAAAGTGGCTTATGTGAAAAATGAGCGTTTCAGAGCGAGAGCAGCCTGTTTTTGCACTAAGCTGCATTTCACTGAAAAAAGGTCTTTCAAACAGGTTTACTAGCCTGAACTGGTTGAATTTGGATCTTCTTCATGGCAAAGGAGTTTTTACCTGGAATTTCATTCATTAAAGGTGAAAAGTGGCTTATGTCAAAAATGAGCGTTTCAGAGCGATTGGAGGCTGTTTTAGCACTGTACAGTCGCCTAAGGCTGAAAAGTGGCTTATGTGAAAAATGAGCGTTTCAGAGCGAGAGCAGCCTGTTTTTGCACTAAGCTGCATTTCACTGAAAAAAGGTCTTTCAACCAGGTTTACTAGCCTGAACTGGTTGAATTTGGATCTTCTTCATGGCAAAGGAGTTTTTACCTGGAATTTCATTCATTAAAGGTGAAAAGTGGCTTATGTCAAAAATGAGCGTTTCAGAGCGATTGGAGGCTGTTTTAGCGCTGAAAAGTCGCTTATGTGAAAAATGAGCGTTTCAGAGCGAGAGCAGCCTGTTTTTGCACTGTACAGTCGCCTAAGGCTGAAAAGTGGCTTATGTGAAAAATGAGCGTTTCAGAGCGAGAGCAGCCTGTTTTTGCACTAAGCTGCATTTCACTGAAAAAAGGTCTTTCAAACAGGTTTACTAGCCTGAACTGGTTGAATTTGGATCTTCTTCATGGCAAAGGAGTTTTTACCTGGAATTTCATTCATTAAAGGTGAAAAGTGGCTTATGTCAAAAATGAGCGTTTCAGAGCGATTGGAGGCTGTTTTAGCACTGTACAGTCGCCTAAGGCTGAAAAGTGGCTTATGTGAAAAATGAGCGTTTCAGAGCGAGAGCAGCCTGTTTTTGCACTAAGCTGCATTTCACTGAAAAAAGGTCTTTCAAACAGGTTTACTAGCCTGAACTGGTTGAATTTGGATCTTCTTCATGGCAAAGGAGTTTTTACCTGGAATTTCATTCATTAAAGGTGAAAAGTGGCTTATGTCAAAAATGAGCGTTTCAGAGCGATTGGAGGCTGTTTTAGCACTGTACAGTCGCCTAAGGCTGAAAAGTGGCTTATGTGAAAAATGAGCGTTTCAGAGCGACTGGAGGCTGTTTTAGCGCTGAAAAGTGGCTTATGTGAAAAATGAGCGTTTCAGAGCGAGAGCAGCCTGTTTTTGCACTAAGCTGCATTTCACTGAAAAAAGGTCTTTCAAACAGGTTTACTAGCCTGAACTGGTTGAATTTGGATCTTCTTCATGGCAAAGGAGTTTTTACCTGGAATTTCATTCATTAAAGGTGAAAAGTGGCTTATGTCAAAAATGAGCGTTTCAGAGCGATTGGAGGCTGTTTTAGCGCTGAAAAGTGGCTTTTGTGAAAAATGAGCGTTTCAGAGCGAGAGCAGCCTGTTTTTGCACTAAGCTGCATTTCACTGAAAAAAGGTCTTTCAAACAGGTTTACTAGCCTGAACTGGTTGAATTTGGATCTTCTTCATGGCAAAGGAGTTTTTACCTGGAATTTCATTCATTAAAGGTGAAAAGTGGCTTATGTCAAAAATGAGCGTTTCAGAGCGATTGGAGGCTGTTTTAGCACTGTACAGTCGCCTAAGGCTGAAAAGTGGCTTATGTGAAAAATGAGCGTTTCAGAGCGAGAGCAGCCTGTTTTTGCACTAAGCTGCATTTCACTGAAAAAAGGTCTTTCAAACAGGTTTACTAGCCTGAACTGGTTGAATTTGGATCTTCTTCATGGCAAAGGAGTTTTTACCTGGAATTTCATTCATTAAAGGTGAAAAGTGGCTTATGTCAAAAATGAGCGTTTCAGAGCGATTGGAGGCTGTTTTAGCGCTGAAAAGTGGCTTTTGTGAAAAATGAGCGTTTCAGAGCGAGAGCAGCCTGTTTTTGCACTAAGCTGCATTTCACTGAAAAAAGGTCTTTCAAACAGGTTTACTAGCCTGAACTGGTTGAATTTGGATCTTCTTCATGGCAAAGGAGTTTTTACCTGGAATTTCATTCATTAAAGGTGAAAAGTGGCTTATGTCAAAAATGAGCGTTTCAGAGCGATTGGAGGCTGTTTTAGCACTGTACAGTCGCCTAAGGCTGAAAAGTGGCTTATGTGAAAAATGAGCGTTTCAGAGCGAGAGCAGCCTGTTTTTGCACTAAGCTGCATTTCACTGAAAAAAGGTCTTTCAAACAGGTTTACTAGCCTGAACTGGTTGAATTTGGATCTTCTTCATGGCAAAGGAGTTTTTACCTGGAATTTCATTCATTAAAGGTGAAAAGTGGCTTATGTCAAAAATGAGCGTTTCAGAGCGATTGGAGGCTGTTTTAGCACTGTACAGTCGCCTAAGGCTGAAAAGTGGCTTATGTGAAAAATGAGCGTTTCAGAGCGAGAGCAGCCTGTTTTTGCACTAAGCTGCATTTCACTGAAAAAAGGTCTTTCAAACAGGTTTACTAGCCTGAACTGGTTGAATTTGGATCTTCTTCATGGCAAAGGAGTTTTTACCTGGAATTTCATTCATTAAAGGTGAAAAGTGGCTTATGTCAAAAATGAGCGTTTCAGAGCGATTGGAGGCTGTTTTAGCGCTGAAAAGTGGCTTATGTGAAAAATGAGCGTTTCAGAGCGAGAGCAGCCTGTTTTTGCACTAAGCTGCATTTCACTGAAAAAAGGTCTTTCAAACAGGTTTACTAGCCTGAACTGGTTGAATTTGGATCTTCTTCATGGCAAAGGAGTTTTTACCTGGAATTTCATTCATTAAAGGTGAAAAGTGGCTTATGTCAAAAATGAGCGTTTCAGAGCGATTGGAGGCTGTTTTAGCACTGTACAGTCGCCTAAGGCTGAAAAGTGGCTTATGTGAAAAATGAGCGTTTCAGAGCGACTGGAGGCTGTTTTAGCGCTGAAAAGTGGCTTATGTGAAAAATGAGCGTTTCAGAGCGAGAGCAGCCTGTTTTTGCACTAAGCTGCATTTCACTGAAAAAAGGTCTTTCAAACAGGTTTACTAGCCTGAACTGGTTGAATTTGGATCTTCTTCATGGCAAAGGAGTTTTTACCTGGAATTTCATTCATTAAAGGTGAAAAGTGGCTTATGTCAAAAATGAGCGTTTCAGAGCGATTGGAGGCTGTTTTAGCGCTGAAAAGTGGCTTTTGTGAAAAATGAGCGTTTCAGAGCGAGAGCAGCCTGTTTTTGCACTAAGCTGCATTTCACTGAAAAAAGGTCTTTCAAACAGGTTTACTAGCCTGAACTGGTTGAATTTGGATCTTCTTCATGGCAAAGGAGTTTTTACCTGGAATTTCATTCATTAAAGTTGAAAAGTGGCTTATGTCAAAAATGAGCGTTTCAGAGCGATTGGAGGCTGTTTTAGCGCTGAAAAGTGGCTTATGTGAAAAATGAGCGTTTCAGAGCGAGAGCAGCCTGTTTTTGCACTAAGCTGCATTTCACTGAAAAAAGGTCTTTCAAACAGGTTTACTAGCCTGAACTGGTTGAATTTGGATCTTCTTCATGGCAAAGGAGTTTTTACCTGGAATTTCATTCATTAAAGGTGAAAAGTGGCTTATGTCAAAAATGAGCGTTTCAGAGCGATTGGAGGCTGTTTTAGCACTGTACAGTCGCCTAAGGCTGAAAAGTGGCTTATGTGAAAAATGAGCGTTTCAGAGCGAGAGCAGCCTGTTTTTGCACTAAGCTGCATTTCACTGAAAAAAGGTCTTTCAAACAGGTTTACTAGCCTGAACTGGTTGAATTTGGATCTTCTTCATGGCAAAGGAGTTTTTACCTGGAATTTCATTCATTAAAGGTGAAAAGTGGCTTATGTCAAAAATGAGCGTTTCAGAGCGATTGGAGGCTGTTTTAGCGCTGAAAAGTGGCTTATGTGAAAAATGAGCGTTTCAGAGCGAGAGCAGCCTGTTTTTGCACTAAGCTGCATTTCACTGAAAAAAGGTCTTTCAAACAGGTTTACTAGCCTGAACTGGTTGAATTTGGATCTTCTTCATGGCAAAGGAGTTTTTACCTGGAATTTCATTCATTAAAGGTGAAAAGTGGCTTATGTCAAAAATGAGCGTTTCAGAGCGATTGGAGGCTGTTTTAGCACTGTACAGTCGCCTAAGGCTGAAAAGTGGCTTATGTGAAAAATGAGCGTTTCAGAGCGAGAGCAGCCTGTTTTTGCACTAAGCTGCATTTCACTGAAAAAAGGTCTTTCAAACAGGTTTACTAGCCTGAACTGGTTGAATTTGGATCTTCTTCATGGCAAATGAGTTTTTACCTGGAATTTAATTCATTAAGGCTGAAAAGTGGGTTATGTCAAAAATGAGCGTTTCAGAGCGATTGGAGGCTGTTTTAGCGCTGAAAAGTGGCTTATGTGAAAAATGAGCGTTTCAGAGCGAGAGCAGCCTGTTTTTGCACTAAGCTGCATTTCACTGAAAAAAGGTCTTTCAAACAGGTTTACTAGCCTGAACTGGTTGAATTTGGATCTTCTTCATGACAAAGGAGTTTTTACCTGGAATTTCATTCATTAAAGGTGAAAAGTGGATTATGTCAAAAATGAGCGTTTCAGAGCGATTGGAGGCTGTTTTAGCACTGTACAGTCGCCTAAGGCTGAAAAGTGGCTTATGTGAAAAATGAGCGTTTCAGAGCGAGAGCAGCCTGTTTTTGCACTAAGCTGCATTTCACTGAAAAAAGGTCTTTCAAACAGGTTTACTAGCCTGAACTGGTTGAATTTGGATCTTCTTCATGGCAAAGGAGTTTTTACCTGGAATTTCATTCATTAAAGGTGAAAAGTGGCTTATGTCAAAAATGAGCGTTTCAGAGCGATTGGAGGCTGTTTTAGCACTGTACAGTCGCCTAAGGCTGAAAAGTGGCTTATGTGAAAAATGAGCGTTTCAGAGCGAGAGCAGCCTGTTTTTGCACTAAGCTGCATTTCACTGAAAAAAGGTCTTTCAAACAGGTTTACTAGCCTGAACTGGTTGAATTTGGATCTTCTTCATGGCAAAGGAGTTTTTACCTGGAATTTCATTCATTAAAGGTGAAAAGTGGCTTATGTCAAAAATGAGCGTTTCAGAGCGATTGGAGGCTGTTTTAGCGCTGAAAAGTGGCTTATGTGAAAAATGAGCGTTTCAGAGCGAGAGCAGCCTGTTTTTGCACTAAGCTGCATTTCACTGAAAAAAGGTCTTTCAAACAGGTTTACTAGCCTGAACTGGTTGAATTTGGATCTTCTTCATGGCAAAGGAGTTTTTACCTGGAATTTCATTCATTAAAGGTGAAAAGTGGATTATGTCAAAAATGAGCGTTTCAGAGCGATTGGAGGCTGTTTTAGCACTGTACAGTCGCCTAAGGCTGAAAAGTGGCTTATGTGAAAAATGAGCGTTTCAGAGCGAGAGCAGCCTGTTTTTGCACTAAGCTGCATTTCACTGAAAAAAGGTCTTTCAAACAGGTTTACTAGCCTGAACTGGTTGAATTTGGATCTTCTTCATGGCAAAGGAGTTTTTACCTGGAATTTCATTCATTAAAGGTGAAAAGTGGCTTATGTCAAAAATGAGCGTTTCAGAGCGATTGGAGGCTGTTTTAGCACTGTACAGTCGCCTAAGGCTGAAAAGTGGCTTATGTGAAAAATGAGCGTTTCAGAGCGAGAGCAGCCTGTTTTTGCACTAAGCTGCATTTCACTGAAAAAAGGTCTTTCAACCAGGTTTACTAGCCTGAACTGGTTGAATTTGGATCTTCTTCATGGCAAAGGAGTTTTTACCTGGAATTTCATTCATTAAAGGTGAAAAGTGGCTTATGTCAAAAATGAGCGTTTCAGAGCGATTGGAGGCTGTTTTAGCGCTGAAAAGTCGCTTATGTGAAAAATGAGCGTTTCAGAGCGAGAGCAGCCTGTTTTTGCACTGTACAGTCGCCTAAGGCTGAAAAGTGGCTTATGTGAAAAATGAGCGTTTCAGAGCGAGAGCAGCCTGTTTTTGCACTAAGCTGCATTTCACTGAAAAAAGGTCTTTCAAACAGGTTTACTAGCCTGAACTGGTTGAATTTGGATCTTCTTCATGGCAAAGGAGTTTTTACCTGGAATTTCATTCATTAAAGGTGAAAAGTGGCTTATGTCAAAAATGAGCGTTTCAGAGCGATTGGAGGCTGTTTTAGCGCTGAAAAGTGGCTTATGTGAAAAATGAGAGTTTCAGAGCGAGAGCAGCCTGTTTTTGCACTAAGCTGCATTTCACTGAAAAAAGGTCTTTCAAACAGGTTTACTAGCCTGAACTGGTTGAATTTGGATCTTCTTCATGGCAAAGGAGTTTTTACCTGGAATTTCATTCATTAAAGGTGAAAAGTGGCTTATGTCAAAAATGAGCGTTTCAGAGCGATTGGAGGCTGTTTTAGCACTGTACAGTCGCCTAAGGCTGAAAAGTGGCTTATGTGAAAAATGAGCGTTTCAGAGCGAGAGCAGCCTGTTTTTGCACTAAGCTGCATTTCACTGAAAAAAGGTCTTTCAAACAGGTTTACTAGCCTGAACTGGTTGAATTTGGATCTTCTTCATGGCAAAGGAGTTTTTACCTGGAATTTCATTCATTAAAGATGAAAAGTGGCTTATGTCAAAAATGAGCGTTTCAGAGCGATTGGAGGCTGTTTTAGCACTGTACAGTCGCCTAAGGCTGAAAAGTGGCTTATGTGAAAAATGAGCGTTTCAGAGCGAGAGCAGCCTGTTTTTGCACTAAGCTGCATTTCACTGAAAAAAAGTCTTTCAAACAGGTTTACTAGCCTGAACTGGTTGAATTTGGATCTTCTTCATGGCAAAGGAGTTTTTACCTGGAATTTCATTCATTAAAGGTGAAAAGTGGCTTATGTCAAAAATGAGCGTTTCAGAGCGATTGGAGGCTGTTTTAGCACTGTACAGTCGCCTAAGGCTGAAAAGTGGCTTATGTGAAAAATGAGCGTTTCAGAGCGAGAGCAGCCTGTTTTTGCACTAAGCTGCATTTCACTGAAAAAAGGTCTTTCAAACAGGTTTACTAGCCTGAACTGGTTGAATTTGGATCTTATTCATGGCAAAGGAGTTTTTACCTGGAATTTCATTCATTAAAGGTGAAAAGTGGCTTATGTCAAAAATGAGCGTTTCAGAGCGATTGGAGGCTGTTTTAGCGCTGAAAAGTGGCTTATGTGAAAAATGAGCGTTTCAGAGCGAGAGCAGCCTGTTTTTGCACTAAGCTGCATTTCACTGAAAAAAGGTCTTTCAAACAGGTTTACTAGCCTCAACTGGTTGAATTTGGATCTTCTTCATGGCAAAGGACTTTTTACCTGGAATTTCATTCATTAAAGGTGAAAAGTGGCTTATGTGAAAAATGAGCGTTTCAGAGCGATTGGAGGCTGTTTTAGCACTGTACAGTCGCCTAAGGCTGAAAAGTGGCTTATGTGAAAAATGAGCGTTTCAGAGCGAGAGCAGCCTGTTTTTGCACTAAGCTGCATTTCACTGAAAAAAGGTCTTTCAAACAGGTTTACTAGCCTGAACTGGTTGAATTTGGATCTTCTTCATGGCAAAGGAGTTTTTACCTGGAATTTCATTCATTAAAGGTGAAAAGTGGCTTATGTCAAAAATGAGCGTTTCAGAGCGATTGGAGGCTGTTTTAGCGCTGAAAAGTGGCTTATGTGAAAAATGAGCGTTTCAGAGCGAGAGCAGCCTGTTTTTGCACTAAGCTGCATTTCACTGAAAAAAGGTCTTTCAAACAGGTTTACTAGCCTGAACTGGTTGAATTTGGATCTTCTTCATGGCAAATGAGTTTTTACCTGGAATTTAATTCATTAAGGCTGAAAAGTGGGTTATGTCAAAAATGAGCGTTTCAGAGCGATTGGAGGCTGTTTTAGCACTGTACAGTCGCCTAAGGCTGAAAAGTGGCTTATGTGAAAAATGAGCGTTTCAGAGCGAGAGCAGCCTGTTTTTGCACTAAGCTGCATTTCACTGAAAAAAGGTCTTTCAAACAGGTTTACTAGCCTGAACTGGTTGAATTTGGATCTTCTTCATGGCAAAGGAGTTTTTACCTGGAATTTCATTCATTAAAGGTGAAAAGTGGCTTATGTGAAAAATGAGCGTTTCAGAGCGATTGGAGGCTGTTTTAGCACTGTACAGTCGCCTAAGGCTGAAAAGTGGCTTATGTGAAAAATGAGCGTTTCAGAGCGAGAGCAGCCTGTTTTTGCACTAAGCTGCATTTCACTGAAAAAAGGTCTTTCAAACAGGTTTACTAGCCTGAACTGGTTGAATTTGGATCTTCTTCATGGCAAAGGAGTTTTTACCTGGAATTTCATTCATTAAAGGTGAAAAGTGGCTTATGTCAAAAATGAGCGTTTCAGAGCGATTGGAGGCTGTTTTAGCACTGTACAGTCGCCTAAGGCTGAAAAGTGGTTTATGTGAAAAATGAGCGTTTCAGAGCGAGAGCAGCCTGTTTTTGCACTAAGCTGCATTTCACTGAAAAAAGGTCTTTCAAACAGGTTTACTAGCCTGAACTGGTTGAATTTGGATCTTCTTCATGGCAAAGGAGTTTTTACCTGGAATTTCATTCATTAAAGGTGAAAAGTGGCTTATGTCAAAAATGAGCGTTTCAGAGCGATTGGAGGCTGTTTTAGCACTGTACAGTCGCCTAAGGCTGAAAAGTGGCTTATGTGAAAAATGAGCGTTTCAGAGCGAGAGCAGCCTGTTTTTGCACTAAGCTGCATTTCACTGAAAAAAGGTCTTTCAAACAGGTTTACTAGCCTGAACTGGTTGAATTTGGATCTTCTTCATGGCAAAGGAGTTTTTACCTGGAATTTCATTCATTAAAGATGAAAAGTGGCTTATGTCAAAAATGAGCGTTTCAGAGCGATTGGAGGCTGTTTTAGCACTGTACAGTCGCCTAAGGCTGAAAAGTGGCTTATGTGAAAAATGAGCGTTTCAGAGCGAGAGCAGCCTGTTTTTGCACTAAGCTGCATTTCACTGAAAAAAAGTCTTTCAAACAGGTTTACTAGCCTGAACTGGTTGAATTTGGATCTTCTTCATGGCAAAGGAGTTTTTACCTGGAATTTCATTCATTAAAGGTGAAAAGTGGCTTATGTCAAAAATGAGCGTTTCAGAGCGATTGGAGGCTGTTTTAGCACTGTACAGTCGCCTAAGGCTGAAAAGTGGCTTATGTGAAAAATGAGCGTTTCAGAGCGAGAGCAGCCTGTTTTTGCACTAAGCTGCATTTCACTGAAAAAAGGTCTTTCAAACAGGTTTACTAGCCTGAACTGGTTGAATTTGGATCTTATTCATGGCAAAGGAGTTTTTACCTGGAATTTCATTCATTAAAGGTGAAAAGTGGCTTATGTCAAAAATGAGCGTTTCAGAGCGATTGGAGGCTGTTTTAGCGCTGAAAAGTGGCTTATGTGAAAAATGAGCGTTTCAGAGCGAGAGCAGCCTGTTTTTGCACTAAGCTGCATTTCACTGAAAAAAGGTCTTTCAAACAGGTTTACTAGCCTGAACTGGTTGAATTTGGATCTTCTTCATGGCAAAGGAGTTTTTACCTGGAATTTCATTCATTAAAGGTGAAAAGTGGCTTATGTCAAAAATGAGCGTTTCAGAGCGATTGGAGGCTGTTTTAGCACTGTACAGTCGCCTAAGGCTGAAAAGTGGCTTATGTGAAAAATGAGCGTTTCAGAGCGAGAGCAGCCTGTTTTTGCACTAAGCTGCATTTCACTGAAAAAAGGTCTTTCAAACAGGTTTACTAGCCTGAACTGGTTGAATTTGGATCTTCTTCATGGCAAAGGAGTTTTTACCTGGAATTTCATTCATTAAAGGTGAAAAGTGGCTTATGTCAAAAATGAGCGTTTCAGAGCGATTGGAGGCTGTTTTAGCACTGTACAGTCGCCTAAGGCTGAAAAGTGGCTTATGTGAAAAATGAGCGTTTCAGAGCGAGAGCAGCCTGTTTTTGCACTAAGCTGCATTTCACTGAAAAAAAGTCTTTCAAACAGGTTTACTAGCCTGAACTGGTTGAATTTGGATCTTCTTCATGGCAAAGGAGTTTTTACCTGGAATTTCATTCATTAAAGGTGAAAAGTGGCTTATGTCAAAAATGAGCGTTTCAGAGCGATTGGAGGCTGTTTTAGCGCTGAAAAGTGGCTTATGTGAAAAATGAGCGTTTCAGAGCGATTGGAGGCTGTTTTAGCACTGTACAGTCGCCTAAGGCTGAAAAGTGGCTTATGTGAAAAATGAGCGTTTCAGAGCGAGAGCAGCCTGTTTTTGCACTAAGCTGCATTTCACTGAAAAAAGGTCTTTCAAACAGGTTTACTAGCCTGAACTGGTTGAATTTGGATCTTCTTCATGGCAAAGGAGTTTTTACCTGGAATTTCATTCATTAAAGGTGAAAAGTGGCTTATGTCAAAAATGAGCGTTTCAGAGCGATTGGAGGCTGTTTTAGCACTGTACAGTCGCCTAAGGCTGAAAAGTGGCTTATGTGAAAAATGAGCGTTTCAGAGCGAGAGCAGCCTGTTTTTGCACTAAGCTGCATTTCACTGAAAAAAAGTCTTTCAAACAGGTTTACTAGCCTGAACTGGTTGAATTTGGATCTTCTTCATGGCAAAGGAGTTTTTACCTGGAATTTCATTCATTAAAGGTGAAAAGTGGCTTATGTCAAAAATGAGCGTTTCAGAGCGATTGGAGGCTGTTTTAGCGCTGAAAAGTGGCTTATGTGAAAAATGAGCGTTTCAGAGCGATTGGAGGCTGTTTTAGCACTGTACAGTCGCCTAAGGCTGAAAAGTGGCTTATGTGAAAAATGAGCGTTTCAGAGCGAGAGCAGCCTGTTTTTGCACTAAGCTGCATTTCACTGAAAAAAGGTCTTTCAAACAGGTTTACTAGCCTGAACTGGTTGAATTTGGATCTTCTTCATGGCAAATGAGTTTTTACCTGGAATTTAATTCATTAAGGCTGAAAAGTGGGTTATGTCAAAAATGAGCGTTTCAGAGCGATTGGAGGCTGTTTTAGCGCTGAAAAGTGGCTTATGTGAAAAATGAGCGTTTCAGAGCGAGAGCAGCCTGTTTTTGCACTAAGCTGCATTTCACTGAAAAAAGGTCTTTCAAACAGGTTTACTAGCCTGAACTGGTTGAATTTGGATCTTCTTCATGGCAAAGGAGTTTTTACCTGGAATTTCATTCATTAAAGGTGAAAAGTGGCTTATGTCAAAAATGAGCGTTTCAGAGCGATTGGAGGCTGTTTTAGCACTGTACAGTCGCCTAAGGCTGAAAAGTGGCTTATGTGAAAAATGAGCGTTTCAGAGCGAGAGCAGCCTGTTTTTGCACTAAGCTGCATTTCACTGAAAAAAGGTCTTTCAAACAGGTTTACTAGCCTGAACTGGTTGAATTTGGATCTTATTCATGGCAAAGGAGTTTTTACCTGGAATTTCATTCATTAAAGGTGAAAAGTGGCTTATGTCAAAAATGAGCGTTTCAGAGCGATTGGAGGCTGTTTTAGCGCTGAAAAGTGGCTTATGTGAAAAATGAGCGTTTCAGAGCGAGAGCAGCCTGTTTTTGCACTAAGCTGCATTTCACTGAAAAAAGGTCTTTCAAACAGGTTTACTAGCCTGAACTGGTTGAATTTGGATCTTCTTCATGGCAAAGGACTTTTTACCTGGAATTTCATTCATTAAAGGTGAAAAGTGGCTTATGTGAAAAATGAGCGTTTCAGAGCGATTGGAGGCTGTTTTAGCACTGTACAGTCGCCTAAGGCTGAAAAGTGGCTTATGTGAAAAATGAGCGTTTCAGAGCGAGAGCAGCCTGTTTTTGCACTAAGCTGCATTTCACTGAAAAAAGGTCTTTCAAACAGGTTTACTAGCCTGAACTGGTTGAATTTGGATCTTCTTCATGGCAAAGGAGTTTTTACCTGGAATTTCATTCATTAAAGGTGAAAAGTGGATTATGTCAAAAATGAGCGTTTCAGAGCGATTGGAGGCTGTTTTAGCGCTGAAAAGTGGCTTATGTGAAAAATGAGCGTTTCAGAGCGAGAGCAGCCTGTTTTTGCACTAAGCTGCATTTCACTGAAAAAAGGTCTTTCAAACAGGTTTACTAGCCTGAACTGGTTGAATTTGGATCTTCTTCATGGCAAAGGAGTTTTTACCTGGAATTTCATTCATTAAAGGTGAAAAGTGGCTTATGTCAAAAATGAGCGTTTCAGAGCGATTGGAGGCTGTTTTAGCACTGTACAGTCGCCTAAGGCTGAAAAGTGGCTTATGTGAAAAATGAGCGTTTCAGAGCGAGAGCAGCCTGTTTTTGCACTAAGCTGCATTTCACTGAAAAAAGGTCTTTCAAACAGGTTTACTAGCCTGAACTGGTTGAATTTGGATCTTCTTCATGGCAAAGGAGTTTTTACCTGGAATTTCATTCATTAA
The DNA here is from genome assembly GCF_965226575.1 of Pagrus pagrus. NCBI lineage: Eukaryota > Metazoa > Chordata > Actinopteri > Spariformes > Sparidae > Pagrus > Pagrus pagrus. Next base: position 32,286 of record NW_028175104.1, read on the forward strand.
AGGTGAAAAGTGGCTTATGTCAAAAATGAGCGTTTCAGAGCGATTGGAGGCTGTTTTAGCACTGTACAGTCGCCTAAGGCTGAAAAGTGGCTTATGTGAAAAATGAGCGTTTCAGAGCGAGAGCAGCCTGTTTTTGCACTAAGCTGCATTTCACTGAAAAAAAGTCTTTCAAACAGGTTTACTAGCCTGAACTGGTTGAATTTGGATCTTCTTCATGGCAAAGGAGTTTTTACCTGGAATTTCATTCATTAAAGGTGAAAAGTGGCTTATGTCAAAAATGAGCGTTTCAGAGCGATTGGAGGCTGTTTTAGCGCTGAAAAGTGGCTTATGTGAAAAATGAGCGTTTCAGAGCGATTGGAGGCTGTTTTAGCACTGTACAGTCGCCTAAGGCTGAAAAGTGGCTTATGTGAAAAATGAGCGTTTCAGAGCGAGAGCAGCCTGTTTTTGCACTAAGCTGCATTTCACTGAAAAAAGGTCTTTCAAACAGGTTTACTAGCCTGAACTGGTTGAATTTGGATCTTCTTCATGGCAAAGGAGTTTTTACCTGGAATTTCATTCATTAAAGGTGAAAAGTGGCTTATGTCAAAAATGAGCGTTTCAGAGCGATTGGAGGCTGTTTTAGCACTGTACAGTCGCCTAAGGCTGAAAAGTGGCTTATGTGAAAAATGAGCGTTTCAGAGCGAGAGCAGCCTGTTTTTGCACTAAGCTGCATTTCACTGAAAAAAGGTCTTTCAAACAGGTTTACTAGCCTGAACTGGTTGAATTTGGATCTTCTTCATGGCAAATGAGTTTTTACCTGGAATTTAATTCATTAAGGCTGAAAAGTGGGTTATGTCAAAAATGAGCGTTTCAGAGCGATTGGAGGCTGTTTTAGCGCTGAAAAGTGGCTTATGTGAAAAATGAGCGTTTCAGAGCGAGAGCAGCCTGTTTTTGCACTAAGCTGCATTTCACTGAAAAAAGGTCTTTCAAACAGGTTTACTAGCCTGAACTGGTTGAATTTGGATCTTCTTCATGGCAAAGGAGTTTTTACCTGGAATTTCATTCATTAAAGGTGAAAAGTGGCTTATGTCAAAAATGAGCGTTTCAGAGCGATTGGAGGCTGTTTTAGCACTGTACAGTCGCCTAAGGCTGAAAAGTGGCTTATGTGAAAAATGAGCGTTTCAGAGCGAGAGCAGCCTGTTTTTGCACTAAGCTGCATTTCACTGAAAAAAGGTCTTTCAAACAGGTTTACTAGCCTCAACTGGTTGAATTTGGATCTTCTTCATGGCAAAGGAGTTTTTACCTGGAATTTCATTCATTAAAGGTGAAAAGTGGCTTATGTCAAAAATGAGCGTTTCAGAGCGATTGGAGGCTGTTTTAGCACTGTACAGTCGCCTAAGGCTGAAAAGTGGCTTATGTGAAAAATGAGCGTTTCAGAGCGAGAGCAGCCTGTTTTTGCACTAAGCTGCATTTCACTGAAAAAAGGTCTTTCAAACAGGTTTACTAGCCTGAACTGGTTGAATTTGGATCTTCTTCATGGCAAAGGAGTTTTTACCTGGAATTTCATTCATTAAAGGTGAAAAGTGGCTTATGTCAAAAATGAGCGTTTCAGAGCGATTGGAGGCTGTTTTAGCACTGTACAGTCGCCTAAGGCTGAAAAGTGGCTTATGTGAAAAATGAGCGTTTCAGAGCGAGAGCAGCCTGTTTTTGCACTAAGCTGCATTTCACTGAAAAAAGGTCTTTCAAACAGGTTTACTAGCCTGAACTGGTTGAATTTGGATCTTCTTCATGGCAAAGGAGTTTTTACCTGGAATTTCATTCATTAAAGGTGAAAAGTGGCTTATGTCAAAAATGAGCGTTTCAGAGCGATTGGAGGCTGTTTTAGCGCTGAAAAGTGGCTTATGTGAAAAATGAGCGTTTCAGAGCGAGAGCAGCCTGTTTTTGCACTAAGCTGCATTTCACTGAAAAAAGGTCTTTCAAACAGGTTTACTAGCCTGAACTGGTTGAATTTGGATCTTCTTCATGGCAAAGGAGTTTTTACCTGGAATTTCATTCATTAAAGGTGAAAAGTGGCTTATGTCAAAAATGAGCGTTTCAGAGCGATTGGAGGCTGTTTTAGCACTGTACAGTCGCCTAAGGCTGAAAAGTGGCTTATGTGAAAAATGAGCGTTTCAGAGCGAGAGCAGCCTGTTTTTGCACTAAGCTGCATTTCACTGAAAAAAGGTCTTTCAAACAGGTTTACTAGCCTGAACTGGTTGAATTTGGATCTTCTTCATGGCAAAGGAGTTTTTACCTGGAATTTCATTCATTAAAGGTGAAAAGTGGATTATGTCAAAAATGAGCGTTTCAGAGCGATTGGAGGCTGTTTTAGCACTGTACAGTCGCCTAAGGCTGAAAAGTGGCTTATGTGAAAAATGAGCGTTTCAGAGCGAGAGCAGCCTGTTTTTGCACTAAGCTGCATTTCACTGAAAAAAGGTCTTTCAAACAGGTTTACTAGCCTGAACTGGTTGAATTTGGATCTTATTCATGGCAAAGGAGTTTTTACCTGGAATTTCATTCATTAAAGGTGAAAAGTGGCTTATGTCAAAAATGAGCGTTTCAGAGCGATTGGAGGCTGTTTTAGCGCTGAAAAGTGGCTTATGTGAAAAATGAGCGTTTCAGAGCGAGAGCAGCCTGTTTTTGCACTAAGCTGCATTTCACTGAAAAAAGGTCTTTCAAACAGGTTTACTAGCCTGAACTGGTTGAATTTGGATCTTCTTCATGGCAAAGGAGTTTTTACCTGGAATTTCATTCATTAAAGGTGAAAAGTGGATTATGTCAAAAATGAGCGTTTCAGAGCGATTGGAGGCTGTTTTAGCGCTGAAAAGTGGCTTATGTGAAAAATGAGCGTTTCAGAGCGAGAGCAGCCTGTTTTTGCACTAAGCTGCATTTCACTGAAAAAAGGTCTTTCAAACAGGTTTACTAGCCTGAACTGGTTGAATTTGGATCTTCTTCATGGCAAAGGAGTTTTTACCTGGAATTTCATTCATTAAAGGTGAAAAGTGGCTTATGTGAAAAATGAGCGTTTCAGAGCGAGAGCAGCCTGTTTTTGCACTAAGCTGCATTTCACTGAAAAAAGGTCTTTCAAACAGGTTTACTAGCCTGAACTGGTTGAATTTGGATCTTCTTCATGGCAAAGGAGTTTTTACCTGGAATTTCATTCATTAAAGGTGAAAAGTGGCTTATGTCAAAAATGAGCGTTTCAGAGCGATTGGAGGCTGTTTTAGCACTGTACAGTCGCCTAAGGCTGAAAAGTGGCTTATGTGAAAAATGAGCGTTTCAGAGCGAGAGCAGCCTGTTTTTGCACTAAGCTGCATTTCACTGAAAAAAGGTCTTTCAAACAGGTTTACTAGCCTGAACTGGTTGAATTTGGATCTTCTTCATGGCAAAGGAGTTTTTACCTGGAATTTCATTCATTAAAGGTGAAAAGTGGCTTATGTCAAAAATGAGCGTTTCAGAGCGATTGGAGGCTGTTTTAGCACTGTACAGTCGCCTAAGGCTGAAAAGTGGCTTATGTGAAAAATGAGCGTTTCAGAGCGAGAGCAGCCTGTTTTTGCACTAAGCTGCATTTCACTGAAAAAAAGTCTTTCAAACAGGTTTACTAGCCTGAACTGGTTGAATTTGGATCTTCTTCATGGCAAAGGAGTTTTTACCTGGAATTTCATTCATTAAAGGTGAAAAGTGGCTTATGTCAAAAATGAGCGTTTCAGAGCGATTGGAGGCTGTTTTAGCGCTGAAAAGTGGCTTATGTGAAAAATGAGCGTTTCAGAGCGATTGGAGGCTGTTTTAGCACTGTACAGTCGCCTAAGGCTGAAAAGTGGCTTATGTGAAAAATGAGCGTTTCAGAGCGAGAGCAGCCTGTTTTTGCACTAAGCTGCATTTCACTGAAAAAAGGTCTTTCAAACAGGTTTACTAGCCTGAACTGGTTGAATTTGGATCTTCTTCATGGCAAAGGAGTTTTTACCTGGAATTTCATTCATTAAAGGTGAAAAGTGGCTTATGTCAAAAATGAGCGTTTCAGAGCGATTGGAGGCTGTTTTAGCACTGTACAGTCGCCTAAGGCTGAAAAGTGGCTTATGTGAAAAATGAGCGTTTCAGAGCGAGAGCAGCCTGTTTTTGCACTAAGCTGCATTTCACTGAAAAAAGGTCTTTCAAACAGGTTTACTAGCCTGAACTGGTTGAATTTGGATCTTCTTCATGGCAAATGAGTTTTTACCTGGAATTTAATTCATTAAGGCTGAAAAGTGGGTTATGTCAAAAATGAGCGTTTCAGAGCGATTGGAGGCTGTTTTAGCGCTGAAAAGTGGCTTATGTGAAAAATGAGCGTTTCAGAGCGAGAGCAGCCTGTTTTTGCACTAAGCTGCATTTCACTGAAAAAAGGTCTTTCAAACAGGTTTACTAGCCTGAACTGGTTGAATTTGGATCTTCTTCATGGCAAAGGAGTTTTTACCTGGAATTTCATTCATTAAAGGTGAAAAGTGGCTTATGTCAAAAATGAGCGTTTCAGAGCGATTGGAGGCTGTTTTAGCACTGTACAGTCGCCTAAGGCTGAAAAGTGGCTTATGTGAAAAATGAGCGTTTCAGAGCGAGAGCAGCCTGTTTTTGCACTAAGCTGCATTTCACTGAAAAAAGGTCTTTCAAACAGGTTTACTAGCCTCAACTGGTTGAATTTGGATCTTCTTCATGGCAAAGGAGTTTTTACCTGGAATTTCATTCATTAAAGGTGAAAAGTGGCTTATGTCAAAAATGAGCGTTTCAGAGCGATTGGAGGCTGTTTTAGCACTGTACAGTCGCCTAAGGCTGAAAAGTGGCTTATGTGAAAAATGAGCGTTTCAGAGCGAGAGCAGCCTGTTTTTGCACTAAGCTGCATTTCACTGAAAAAAGGTCTTTCAAACAGGTTTACTAGCCTGAACTGGTTGAATTTGGATCTTCTTCATGGCAAAGGAGTTTTTACCTGGAATTTCATTCATTAAAGGTGAAAAGTGGCTTATGTCAAAAATGAGCGTTTCAGAGCGATTGGAGGCTGTTTTAGCACTGTACAGTCGCCTAAGGCTGAAAAGTGGCTTATGTGAAAAATGAGCGTTTCAGAGCGAGAGCAGCCTGTTTTTGCACTAAGCTGCATTTCACTGAAAAAAGGTCTTTCAAACAGGTTTACTAGCCTGAACTGGTTGAATTTGGATCTTCTTCATGGCAAAGGAGTTTTTACCTGGAATTTCATTCATTAAAGGTGAAAAGTGGCTTATGTCAAAAATGAGCGTTTCAGAGCGATTGGAGGCTGTTTTAGCGCTGAAAAGTGGCTTATGTGAAAAATGAGCGTTTCAGAGCGAGAGCAGCCTGTTTTTGCACTAAGCTGCATTTCACTGAAAAAAGGTCTTTCAAACAGGTTTACTAGCCTGAACTGGTTGAATTTGGATCTTCTTCATGGCAAAGGAGTTTTTACCTGGAATTTCATTCATTAAAGGTGAAAAGTGGCTTATGTCAAAAATGAGCGTTTCAGAGCGATTGGAGGCTGTTTTAGCACTGTACAGTCGCCTAAGGCTGAAAAGTGGCTTATGTGAAAAATGAGCGTTTCAGAGCGAGAGCAGCCTGTTTTTGCACTAAGCTGCATTTCACTGAAAAAAGGTCTTTCAAACAGGTTTACTAGCCTGAACTGGTTGAATTTGGATCTTCTTCATGGCAAAGGAGTTTTTACCTGGAATTTCATTCATTAAAGGTGAAAAGTGGCTTATGTCAAAAATGAGCGTTTCAGAGCGATTGGAGGCTGTTTTAGCGCTGAAAAGTGGCTTATGTGAAAAATGAGCGTTTCAGAGCGAGAGCAGCCTGTTTTTGCACTAAGCTGCATTTCACTGAAAAAAGGTCTGTCAAACAGGTTTACTAGCCTGAACTGGTTGAATTTGGATCTTCTTCATGGCAAAGGAGTTTTTACCTGGAATTTCATTCATTAAAGGTGAAAAGTGGATTATGTCAAAAATGAGCGTTTCAGAGCGATTGGAGGCTGTTTTAGCACTGTACAGTCGCCTAAGGCTGAAAAGTGGCTTATGTGAAAAATGAGCGTTTCAGAGCGAGAGCAGCCTGTTTTTGCACTAAGCTGCATTTCACTGAAAAAAGGTCTTTCAAACAGGTTTACTAGCCTGAACTGGTTGAATTTGGATCTTATTCATGGCAAAGGAGTTTTTACCTGGAATTTCATTCATTAAAGGTGAAAAGTGGCTTATGTCAAAAATGAGCGTTTCAGAGCGATTGGAGGCTGTTTTAGCGCTGAAAAGTGGCTTATGTGAAAAATGAGCGTTTCAGAGCGAGAGCAGCCTGTTTTTGCACTAAGCTGCATTTCACTGAAAAAAGGTCTTTCAAACAGGTTTACTAGCCTGAACTGGTTGAATTTGGATCTTCTTCATGGCAAAGGAGTTTTTACCTGGAATTTCATTCATTAAAGGTGAAAAGTGGCTTATGTGAAAAATGAGCGTTTCAGAGCGAGAGCAGCCTGTTTTTGCACTAAGCTGCATTTCACTGAAAAAAGGTCTTTCAAACAGGTTTACTAGCCTGAACTGGATGAATTTGGATCTTCTTCATGGCAAAGGAGTTTTTACCTGGAATTTCATTCATTAAAGGTGAAAAGTGGCTTATGTGAAAAATGAGCGTTTCAGAGCGATTGGAGGCTGTTTTAGCGCTGAAAAGTGGCTTATGTGAAAAATGAGCGTTTCAGAGCGAGAGCAGCCTGTTTTTGCACTAAGCTGCATTTCACTGAAAAAAGGTCTTTCAAACAGGTTTACTAGCCTCAACTGGTTGAATTTGGATCTTCTTCATGGCAAAGGAGTTTTTACCTGGAATTTAATTCATTAAGGGTGAAAAGTGGGTTATGTGAAAAATGAGCGTTTCAGAGCGATTGGAGGCTGTTTTAGCACTGTACAGTCGCCTAAGGCTGAAAAGTGGCTTATGTGAAAAATGAGCGTTTCAGAGCGAGAGCAGCCTGTTTTTGCACTAAGCTGCATTTCACTGAAAAAAGGTCTTTCAAACAGGTTTACTAGCCTGAACTGGTTGAATTTGGATCTTCTTCATGGCAAAGGAGTTTTTACCTGGAATTTCATTCATTAAAGGTGAAAAGTGGCTTATGTCAAAAATGAGCGTTTCAGAGCGATTGGAGGCTGTTTTAGCACTGTACAGTCGCCTAAGGCTGAAAAGTGGCTTATGTGAAAAATGAGCGTTTCAGAGCGAGAGCAGCCTGTTTTTGCACTAAGCTGCATTTCACTGAAAAAAGGTCTTTCAAACAGGTTTACTAGCCTGAACTGGTTGAATTTGGATCTTCTTCATGGCAAAGGAGTTTTTACCTGGAATTTCATTCATTAAAGGTGAAAAGTGGCTTATGTCAAAAATGAGCGTTTCAGAGCGATTGGAGGCTGTTTTAGCACTGTACAGTCGCCTAAGGCTGAAAAGTGGCTTATGTGAAAAATGAGCGTTTCAGAGCGAGAGGAGGCTGTTTTTGCACTGTACAGTCGCCTATAAGGCTGAAAAGTGGCTTATGTGAAAAATGAGCGTTTCAGAGCGAGAGCAGCCTGTTTTTGCACTAAGCTGCATTTCACTGAAAAAAGGTCTTTCAAACAGGTTTACTAGCCTGAACTGGTTGAATTTGGATCTTCTTCATGGCAAAGGAGTTTTTACCTGGAATTTCATTCATTAAAGGTGATAAGTGGCTTATGTCAAAAATGAGCGTTTCAGAGCGATTGGAGGCTGTTTTAGCACTGTACAGTCGCCTAAGGCTGAAAAGTGGCTTATGTGAAAAATGAGCGTTTCAGAGCGAGAGCAGCCTGTTTTTGCACTAAGCTGCATTTCACTGAAAAAAGGTCTTTCAAACAGGTTTACTAGCCTGAACTGGTTGAATTTGGATCTTCTTCATGGCAAAGGAGTTTTTACCTGGAATTTCATTCATTAAAGGTGAAAAGTGGCTTATGTCAAAAATGAGCGTTTCAGAGCGATTGGAGGCTGTTTTAGCGCTGAAAAGTGGCTTATGTGAAAAATGAGAGTTTCAGAGCGAGAGCAGCCTGTTTTTGCACTAAGCTGCATTTCACTGAAAAAAGGTCTTTCAAACAGGTTTACTAGCCTGAACTGGTTGAATTTGGATCTTCTTCATGGCAAAGGAGTTTTTACCTGGAATTTCATTCATTAAAGGTGAAAAGTGGCTTATGTCAAAAATGAGCGTTTCAGAGCGATTGGAGGCTGTTTTAGCGCTGAAAAGTGGCTTATGTGAAAAATGAGCGTTTCAGAGCGAGAGCAGCCTGTTTTTGCACTAAGCTGCATTTCACTGAAAAAAGGTCTTTCAAACAGGTTTACTAGCCTCAACTGGTTGAATTTGGATCTTCTTCATGGCAAAGGAGTTTTTACCTGGAATTTAATTCATTAAGGGTGAAAAGTGGCTTATGTCAAAAATGAGCGTTTCAGAGCGATTGGAGGCTGTTTTAGCGCTGAAAAGTGGCTTATGTGAAAAATGAGCGTTTCAGAGCGAGAGCAGCCTGTTTTTGCACTAAGCTGCATTTCACTGAAAAAAGGTCTTTCAAACAGGTTTACTAGCCTCAACTGGTTGAATTTGGATCTTCTTCATGGCAAAGGAGTTTTTACCTGGAATTTCATTCATTAAAGGTGAAAAGTGGCTTATGTCAAAAATGAGCGTTTCAGAGCGATTGGAGGCTGTTTTAGCACTGTACAGTCGCCTAAGGCTGAAAAGTGGCTTATGTGAAAAATGAGCGTTTCAGAGCGAGAGCAGCCTGTTTTTGCACTAAGCTGCATTTCACTGAAAAAAGGTCTTTCAAACAGGTTTACTAGCCTGAACTGGTTGAATTTGGATCTTCTTCATGGCAAAGGAGTTTTTACCTGGAATTTCATTCATTAAAGGTGAAAAGTGGCTTATGTCAAAAATGAGCGTTTCAGAGCGATTGGAGGCTGTTTTAGCACTGTACAGTCGCCTAAGGCTGAAAAGTGGCTTATGTGAAAAATGAGCGTTTCAGAGCGAGAGCAGCCTGTTTTTGCACTAAGCTGCATTTCACTGAAAAAAGGTCTTTCAAACAGGTTTACTAGCCTGAACTGGTTGAATTTGGATCTTCTTCATGGCAAAGGAGTTTTTACCTGGAATTTCATTCATTAAAGGTGAAAAGTGGCTTATGTCAAAAATGAGCGTTTCAGAGCGATTGGAGGCTGTTTTAGCACTGTACAGTCGCCTAAGGCTGAAAAGTGGCTTATGTGAAAAATGAGCGTTTCAGAGCGAGAGCAGCCTGTTTTTGCACTAAGCTGCATTTCACTGAAAAAAGGTCTGTCAAACAGGTTTACTAGCCTGAACTGGTTGAATTTGGATCTTCTTCATGGCAAATGAGTTTTTACCTGGAATTTCATTCATTAAGGCTGAAAAGTGGGTTATGTCAAAAATGAGCGTTTCAGAGCGATAGGAGGCTGTTTTAGCACTGTACAGTCGCCTAAGGCTGAAAAGTGGCTTATGTGAAAAATGAGCGTTTCAGAGCGAGAGCAGCCTGTTTTTGCACTAAGCTGCATTTCACTGAAAAAAAGTCTTTCAAACAGGTTTACTAGCCTGAACTGGTTGAATTTGGATCTTCTTCATGGCAAAGGAGTTTTTACCTGGAATTTCATTCATTAAAGGTGAAAAGTGGCTTATGTCAAAAATGAGCGTTTCAGAGCGATTGGAGGCTGTTTTAGCACTGTACAGTCGCCTAAGGCTGAAAAGTGGCTTATGTGAAAAATGAGCGTTTCAGAGCGAGAGCAGCCTGTTTTTGCACTAAGCTGCATTTCACTGAAAAAAGGTCTTTCAAACAGGTTTACTAGCCTGAACTGGTTGAATTTGGATCTTATTCATGGCAAAGGAGTTTTTACCTGGAATTTAATTCATTAAAGGTGAAAAGTGGCTTATGTCAAAAATGAGCGTTTCAGAGCGATTGGAGGCTGTTTTAGCGCTGAAAAGTGGCTTTTGTGAAAAATGAGCGTTTCAGAGCGAGAGCAGCCTGTTTTTGCACTAAGCTGCATTTCACTGAAAAAAGGTCTTTCAAACAGGTTTACTAGCCTGAACTGGTTGAATTTGGATCTTCTTCATGGCAAAGGAGTTTTTACCTGGAATTTCATTCATTAAAGGTGAAATGTGGCTTATGTCAAAAATGAGCGTTTCAGAGCGATTGGAGGCTGTTTTAGCGCTGAAAAGTGGCTTATGTGAAAAATGAGCGTTTCAGAGCGATTGGAGGCTGTTTTAGCACTGTACAGTCGCCTAAGGCTGAAAAGTGGCTTATGTGAAAAATGAGCCTTTCAGAGCGAGAGCAGCCTGTTTTTGCACTAAGCTGCATTTCACTGAAAAAAGGTCTTTCAAACAGGTTTACTAGCCTGAACTGGTTGAATTTGGATCTTCTTCATGGCAAATGAGTTTTTACCTGGAATTTAATTCATTAAGGCTGAAAAGTGGGTTATGTCAAAAATGAGCGTTTCAGAGCGATTGGAGGCTGTTTTAGCGCTGAAAAGTGGCTTATGTGAAAAATGAGCGTTTCAGAGCGAGAGCAGCCTGTTTTTGCACTAAGCTGCATTTCACTGAAAAAAGGTCTTTCAAACAGGTTTACTAGCCTGAACTGGTTGAATTTGGATCTTCTTCATGGCAAAGGAGTTTTTACCTGGAATTTCATTCATTAAAGGTGAAAAGTGGCTTATGTCAAAAATGAGCGTTTCAGAGCGATTGGAGGCTGTTTTAGCACTGTACAGTCGCCTAAGGCTGAAAAGTGGCTTATGTGAAAAATGAGCGTTTCAGAGCGAGAGCAGCCTGTTTTTGCACTAAGCTGCATTTCACTGAAAAAAGGTCTTTCAAACAGGTTTACTAGCCTGAACTGGTTGAATTTGGATCTTCTTCATGGCAAAGGAGTTTTTACCTGGAATTTCATTCATTAAAGGTGAAAAGTGGCTTATGTCAAAAATGAGCGTTTCAGAGCGATTGGAGGCTGTTTTAGCACTGTACAGTCGCCTAAGGCTGAAAAGTGGCTTATGTGAAAAATGAGCGTTTCAGAGCGAGAGCAGCCTGTTTTTGCACTAAGCTGCATTTCACTGAAAAAAGGTCTTTCAAACAGGTTTACTAGCCTGAACTGGTTGAATTTGGATCTTCTTCATGGCAAAGGAGTTTTTACCTGGAATTTCATTCATTAAAGGTGAAAAGTGGCTTATGTCAAAAATGAGCGTTTCAGAGCGATTGGAGGCTGTTTTAGCACTGTACAGTCGCCTAAGGCTGAAAAGTGGCTTATGTGAAAAATGAGCGTTTCAGAGCGAGAGCAGCCTGTTTTTGCACTAAGCTGCATTTCACTGAAAAAAGGTCTTTCAAACAGGTTTACTAGCCTGAACTGGTTGAATTTGGATCTTCTTCATGGCAAAGGAGTTTTTACCTGGAATTTCATTCATTAAAGGTGAAAAGTGGCTTATGTCAAAAATGAGCGTTTCAGAGCGATTGGAGGCTGTTTTAGCGCTGAAAAGTGGCTTATGTGAAAAATGAGCGTTTCAGAGCGAGAGCAGCCTGTTTTTGCACTAAGCTGCATTTCACTGAAAAAAGGTCTTTCAAACAGGTTTACTAGCCTGAACTGGTTGAATTTGGATCTTCTTCATGGCAAAGGAGTTTTTACCTGGAATTTCATTCATTAAAGGTGAAAAGTGGCTTATGTCAAAAATGAGCGTTTCAGAGCGATTGGAGGCTGTTTTAGCACTGTACAGTCGCCTAAGGCTGAAAAGTGGCTTATGTGAAAAATGAGCGTTTCAGAGCGAGAGCAGCCTGTTTTTGCACTAAGCTGCATTTCACTGAAAAAAGGTCTTTCAAACAGGTTTACTAGCCTGAACTGGTTGAATTTGGATCTTCTTCATGGCAAAGGAGTTTTTACCTGGAATTTCATTCATTAAAGGTGAAAAGTGGCTTATGTCAAAAATGAGCGTTTCAGAGCGATTGGAGGCTGTTTTAGCACTGTACAGTCGCCTAAGGCTGAAAAGTGGCTTATGTGAAAAATGAGCGTTTCAGAGCGAGAGCAGCCTGTTTTTGCACTAAGCTGCATTTCACTGAAAAAAGGTCTTTCAAACAGGTTTACTAGCCTGAACTGGTTGAATTTGGATCTTCTTCATGGCAAAGGAGTTTTTACCTGGAATTTCATTCATTAAAGGTGAAAAGTTGCTTATGTCAAAAATGAGCGTTTCAGAGCGATTGGAGGCTGTTTTAGCACTGTACAGTCGCCTAAGGCTGAAAAGTGGCTTATGTGAAAAATGAGCGTTTCAGAGCGACTGGAGGCTGTTTTAGCGCTGAAAAGTGGCTTATGTGAAAAATGAGCGTTTCAGAGCGAGAGCAGCCTGTTTTTGCACTAAGCTGCATTTCACTGAAAAAAGGTCTTTCAAACAGGTTTACTAGCCTGAACTGGTTGAATTTGGATCTTCTTCATGGCAAAGGAGTTTTTACCTGGAATTTCATTCATTAAAGGTGAAAAGTGGCTTATGTCAAAAATGAGCGTTTCAGAGCGATTGGAGGCTGTTTTAGCGCTGAAAAGTGGCTTTTGTGAAAAATGAGCGTTTCAGAGCGAGAGCAGCCTGTTTTTGCACTAAGCTGCATTTCACTGAAAAAAGGTCTTTCAAACAGGTTTACTAGCCTGAACTGGTTGAATTTGGATCTTCTTCATGGCAAAGGAGTTTTTACCTGGAATTTCATTCATTAAAGGTGAAAAGTGGCTTATGTCAAAAATGAGCGTTTCAGAGCGATTGGAGGCTGTTTTAGCACTGTACAGTCGCCTAAGGCTGAAAAGTGGCTTATGTGAAAAATGAGCGTTTCAGAGCGAGAGCAGCCTGTTTTTGCACTAAGCTGCATTTCACTGAAAAAAGGTCTTTCAAACAGGTTTACTAGCCTGAACTGGTTGAATTTGGATCTTCTTCATGGCAAAGGAGTTTTTACCTGGAATTTCATTCATTAAAGGTGAAAAGTGGCTTATGTCAAAAATGAGCGTTTCAGAGCGATTGGAGGCTGTTTTAGCACTGTACAGTCGCCTAAGGCTGAAAAGTGGCTTATGTGAAAAATGAGCGTTTCAGAGCGACTGGAGGCTGTTTTAGCGCTGAAAAGTGGCTTATGTGAAAAATGAGCGTTTCAGAGCGAGAGCAGCCTGTTTTTGCACTAAGCTGCATTTCACTGAAAAAAGGTCTTTCAAACAGGTTTACTAGCCTGAACTGGTTGAATTTGGATCTTCTTCATGGCAAAGGAGTTTTTACCTGGAATTTCATTCATTAAAGGTGAAAAGTGGCTTATGTCAAAAATGAGCGTTTCAGAGCGATTGGAGGCTGTTTTAGCGCTGAAAAGTGGCTTTTGTGAAAAATGAGCGTTTCAGAGCGAGAGCAGCCTGTTTTTGCACTAAGCTGCATTTCACTGAAAAAAGGTCTTTCAAACAGCTTTACTAGCCTGAACTGGTTGAATTTGGATCTTCTTCATGGCAAAGGAGTTTTTACCTGGAATTTCATTCATTAAAGGTGAAAAGTGGCTTATGTCAAAAATGAGCGTTTCAGAGCGATTGGAGGCTGTTTTAGCACTGTACAGTCGCCTAAGGCTGAAAAGTGGCTTATGTGAAAAATGAGCGTTTCAGAGCGAGAGCAGCCTGTTTTTGCACTAAGCTGCATTTCACTGAAAAAAGGTCTTTCAAACAGGTTTACTAGCCTGAACTGGTTGAATTTGGATCTTCTTCATGGCAAAGGAGTTTTTACCTGGAATTTCATTCATTAAAGGTGAAAAGTGGCTTATGTCAAAAATGAGCGTTTCAGAGCGATTGGAGGCTGTTTTAGCACTGTACAGTCGCCTAAGGCTGAAAAGTGGCTTATGTGAAAAATGAGCGTTTCAGAGCGAGAGCAGCCTGTTTTTGCACTAAGCTGCATTTCACTGAAAAAAGGTCTTTCAAACAGGTTTACTAGCCTGAACTGGTTGAATTTGGATCTTCTTCATGGCAAAGGAGTTTTTACCTGGAATTTCATTCATTAAAGGTGAAAAGTGGCTTATGTCAAAAATGAGCGTTTCAGAGCGATTGGAGGCTGTTTTAGCGCTGAAAAGTGGCTTATGTGAAAAATGAGCGTTTCAGAGCGAGAGCAGCCTGTTTTTGCACTAAGCTGCATTTCACTGAAAAAAGGTCTTTCAAACAGGTTTACTAGCCTGAACTGGTTGAATTTGGATCTTCTTCATGGCAAAGGAGTTTTTACCTGGAATTTCATTCATTAAAGGTGAAAAGTGGCTTATGTCAAAAATGAGCGTTTCAGAGCGATTGGAGGCTGTTTTAGCACTGTACAGTCGCCTAAGGCTGAAAAGTGGCTTATGTGAAAAATGAGCGTTTCAGAGCGACTGGAGGCTGTTTTAGCGCTGAAAAGTGGCTTATGTGAAAAATGAGCGTTTCAGAGCGAGAGCAGCCTGTTTTTGCACTAAGCTGCATTTCACTGAAAAAAGGTCTTTCAAACAGGTTTACTAGCCTGAACTGGTTGAATTTGGATCTTCTTCTTGGCAAAGGAGTTTTTACCTGGAATTTCATTCATTAAAGGTGAAAAGTGGCTTATGTCAAAAATGAGCGTTTCAGAGCGATTGGAGGCTGTTTTAGCGCTGAAAAGTGGCTTTTGTGAAAAATGAGCGTTTCAGAGCGAGAGCAGCCTGTTTTTGCACTAAGCTGCATTTCACTGAAAAAAGGTCTTTCAAACAGGTTTACTAGCCTGAACTGGTTGAATTTGGATCTTCTTCATGGCAAAGGAGTTTTTACCTGGAATTTCATTCATTAAAGGTGAAAAGTGGCTTATGTCAAAAATGAGCGTTTCAGAGCGATTGGAGGCTGTTTTAGCACTGTACAGTCGCCTAATGCTGAAAAGTGGCTTATGTGAAAAATGAGCGTTTCAGAGCGAGAGCAGCCTGTTTTTGCACTAAGCTGCATTTCACTGAAAAAAGGTCTTTCAAACAGGTTTACTAGCCTGAACTGGTTGAATTTGGATCTTCTTCATGGCAAAGGAGTTTTTACCTGGAATTTCATTCATTAAAGGTGAAAAGTGGCTTATGTCAAAAATGAGCGTTTCAGAGCGATTGGAGGCTGTTTTAGCGCTGAAAAGTGGCTTATGTGAAAAATGAGCGTTTCAGAGCGAGAGCAGCCTGTTTTTGCACTAAGCTGCATTTCACTGAAAAAAGGTCTTTCAAACAGGTTTACTAGCCTGAACTGGTTGAATTTGGATCTTCTTCATGGCAAAGGAGTTTTTACCTGGAATTTCATTCATTAAAGGTGAAAAGTGGCTTATGTCAAAAATGAGCGTTTCAGAGCGATTGGAGGCTGTTTTAGCACTGTACAGTCGCCTAAGGCTGAAAAGTGGCTTATGTGAAAAATGAGCGTTTCAGAGCGAGAGCAGCCTGTTTTTGCACTAAGCTGCATTTCACTGAAAAAAGGTCTTTCAAACAGGTTTACTAGCCTGAACTGGTTGAATTTGGATCTTCTTCATGGCAAATGAGTTTTTACCTGGAATTTAATTCATTAAGGCTGAAAAGTGGGTTATGTCAAAAATGAGCGTTTCAGAGCGATTGGAGGCTGTTTTAGCACTGTACAGTCGCCTAAGGCTGAAAAGTGGCTTATGTGAAAAATGAGCGTTTCAGAGCGAGAGCAGCCTGTTTTTGCACTAAGCTGCATTTCACTGAAAAAAGGTCTTTCAAACAGGTTTACTAGCCTGAACTGGTTGAATTTGGATCTTATTCATGGCAAAGGAGTTTTTACCTGGAATTTAATTCATTAAAGGTGAAAAGTGGCTTATGTCAAAAATGAGCGTTTCAGAGCGATTGGAGGCTGTTTTAGCGCTGAAAAGTGGCTTTTGTGAAAAATGAGCGTTTCAGAGCGAGAGCAGCCTGTTTTTGCACTAAGCTGCATTTCACTGAAAAAAGGTCTTTCAAACAGGTTTACTAGCCTGAACTGGTTGAATTTGGATCTTCTTCATGGCAAAGGAGTTTTTACCTGGAATTTCATTCATTAAAGGTGAAATGTGGCTTATGTCAAAAATGAGCGTTTCAGAGCGATTGGAGGCTGTTTTAGCGCTGAAAAGTGGCTTATGTGAAAAATGAGCGTTTCAGAGCGATTGGAGGCTGTTTTAGCACTGTACAGTCGCCTAAGGCTGAAAAGTGGCTTATGTGAAAAATGAGCCTTTCAGAGCGAGAGCAGCCTGTTTTTGCACTAAGCTGCATTTCACTGAAAAAAGGTCTTTCAAACAGGTTTACTAGCCTGAACTGGTTGAATTTGGATCTTCTTCATGGCAAATGAGTTTTTACCTGGAATTTAATTCATTAAGGCTGAAAAGTGGGTTATGTCAAAAATGAGCGTTTCAGAGCGATTGGAGGCTGTTTTAGCGCTGAAAAGTGGCTTATGTGAAAAATGAGCGTTTCAGAGCGAGAGCAGCCTGTTTTTGCACTAAGCTGCATTTCACTGAAAAAAGGTCTTTCAAACAGGTTTACTAGCCTGAACTGGTTGAATTTGGATCTTCTTCATGGCAAAGGAGTTTTTACCTGGAATTTCATTCATTAAAGGTGAAAAGTGGCTTATGTCAAAAATGAGCGTTTCAGAGCGATTGGAGGCTGTTTTAGCACTGTACAGTCGCCTAAGGCTGAAAAGTGGCTTATGTGAAAAATGAGCGTTTCAGAGCGAGAGCAGCCTGTTTTTGCACTAAGCTGCATTTCACTGAAAAAAGGTCTTTCAAACAGGTTTACTAGCCTGAACTGGTTGAATTTGGATCTTCTTCATGGCAAAGGAGTTTTTACCTGGAATTTCATTCATTAAAGGTGAAAAGTGGCTTATGTCAAAAATGAGCGTTTCAGAGCGATTGGAGGCTGTTTTAGCACTGTACAGTCGCCTAAGGCTGAAAAGTGGCTTATGTGAAAAATGAGCGTTTCAGAGCGACTGGAGGCTGTTTTAGCGCTGAAAAGTGGCTTATGTGAAAAATGAGCGTTTCAGAGCGAGAGCAGCCTGTTTTTGCACTAAGCTGCATTTCACTGAAAAAAGGTCTTTCAAACAGGTTTACTAGCCTGAACTGGTTGAATTTGGATCTTCTTCATGGCAAAGGAGTTTTTACCTGGAATTTCATTCATTAAAGGTGAAAAGTGGCTTATGTCAAAAATGAGCGTTTCAGAGCGATTGGAGGCTGTTTTAGCGCTGAAAAGTGGCTTTTGTGAAAAATGAGCGTTTCAGAGCGAGAGCAGCCTGTTTTTGCACTAAGCTGCATTTCACTGAAAAAAGGTCTTTCAAACAGCTTTACTAGCCTGAACTGGTTGAATTTGGATCTTCTTCATGGCAAAGGAGTTTTTACCTGGAATTTCATTCATTAAAGGTGAAAAGTGGCTTATGTCAAAAATGAGCGTTTCAGAGCGATTGGAGGCTGTTTTAGCACTGTACAGTCGCCTAAGGCTGAAAAGTGGCTTATGTGAAAAATGAGCGTTTCAGAGCGAGAGCAGCCTGTTTTTGCACTAAGCTGCATTTCACTGAAAAAAGGTCTTTCAAACAGGTTTACTAGCCTGAACTGGTTGAATTTGGATCTTCTTCATGGCAAAGGAGTTTTTACCTGGAATTTCATTCATTAAAGGTGAAAAGTGGCTTATGTCAAAAATGAGCGTTTCAGAGCGATTGGAGGCTGTTTTAGCACTGTACAGTCGCCTAAGGCTGAAAAGTGGCTTATGTGAAAAATGAGCGTTTCAGAGCGAGAGCAGCCTGTTTTTGCACTAAGCTGCATTTCACTGAAAAAAGGTCTTTCAAACAGGTTTACTAGCCTGAACTGGTTGAATTTGGATCTTCTTCATGGCAAAGGAGTTTTTACCTGGAATTTCATTCATTAAAGGTGAAAAGTGGCTTATGTCAAAAATGAGCGTTTCAGAGCGATTGGAGGCTGTTTTAGCGCTGAAAAGTGGCTTATGTGAAAAATGAGCGTTTCAGAGCGAGAGCAGCCTGTTTTTGCACTAAGCTGCATTTCACTGAAAAAAGGTCTTTCAAACAGGTTTACTAGCCTGAACTGGTTGAATTTGGATCTTCTTCATGGCAAAGGAGTTTTTACCTGGAATTTCATTCATTAAAGGTGAAAAGTGGCTTATGTCAAAAATGAGCGTTTCAGAGCGATTGGAGGCTGTTTTAGCACTGTACAGTCGCCTAAGGCTGAAAAGTGGCTTATGTGAAAAATTAGCGTTTCAGAGCGACTGGAGGCTGTTTTAGCGCTGAAAAGTGGCTTATGTGAAAAATGAGCGTTTCAGAGCGAGAGCAGCCTGTTTTTGCACTAAGCTGCATTTCACTGAAAAAAGGTCTTTCAAACAGGTTTACTAGCCTGAACTGGTTGAATTTGGATCTTCTTCTTGGCAAAGGAGTTTTTACCTGGAATTTCATTCATTAAAGGTGAAAAGTGGCTTATGTCAAAAATGAGCGTTTCAGAGCGATTGGAGGCTGTTTTAGCGCTGAAAAGTGGCTTTTGTGAAAAATGAGCGTTTCAGAGCGAGAGCAGCCTGTTTTTGCACTAAGCTGCATTTCACTGAAAAAAGGTCTTTCAAACAGGTTTACTAGCCTGAACTGGTTGAATTTGGATCTTCTTCATGGCAAAGGAGTTTTTACCTGGAATTTCATTCATTAAAGGTGAAAAGTGGCTTATGTCAAAAATGAGCGTTTCAGAGCGATTGGAGGCTGTTTTAGCACTGTACAGTCGCCTAATGCTGAAAAGTGGCTTATGTGAAAAATGAGCGTTTCAGAGCGAGAGCAGCCTGTTTTTGCACTAAGCTGCATTTCACTGAAAAAAGGTCTTTCAAACAGGTTTACTAGCCTGAACTGGTTGAATTTGGATCTTCTTCATGGCAAAGGAGTTTTTACCTGGAATTTCATTCATTAAAGGTGAAAAGTGGCTTATGTCAAAAATGAGCGTTTCAGAGCGATTGGAGGCTGTTTTAGCGCTGAAAAGTGGCTTATGTGAAAAATGAGCGTTTCAGAGCGAGAGCAGCCTGTTTTTGCACTAAGCTGCATTTCACTGAAAAAAGGTCTTTCAAACAGGTTTACTAGCCTGAACTGGTTGAATTTGGATCTTCTTCATGGCAAAGGAGTTTTTACCTGGAATTTCATTCATTAAAGGTGAAAAGTGGCTTATGTCAAAAATGAGCGTTTCAGAGCGATTGGAGGCTGTTTTAGCACTGTACAGTCGCCTAAGGCTGAAAAGTGGCTTATGTGAAAAATGAGCGTTTCAGAGCGAGAGCAGCCTGTTTTTGCACTAAGCTGCATTTCACTGAAAAAAGGTCTTTCAAACAGGTTTACTAGCCTGAACTGGTTGAATTTGGATCTTCTTCATGGCAAAGGAGTTTTTACCTGGAATTTCATTCATTAAAGGTGAAAAGTGGCTTATGTCAAAAATGAGCGTTTCAGAGCGATTGGAGGCTGTTTTAGCGCTGAAAAGTGGCTTATGTGAAAAATGAGCGTTTCAGAGCGAGAGCAGCCTGTTTTTGCACTAAGCTGCATTTCACTGAAAAAAGGTCTTTCAAACAGGTTTACTAGCCTGAACTGGTTGAATTTGGATCTTCTTCATGGCAAAGGAGTTTTTACCTGGAATTTCATTCATTAAAGGTGAAAAGTGGCTTATGTCAAAAATGAGCGTTTCAGAGCGATTGGAGGCTGTTTTAGCACTGTACAGTCGCCTAAGGCTGAAAAGTGGCTTATGTGAAAAATGAGCGTTTCAGAGCGAGAGCAGCCTGTTTTTGCACTAAGCTGCATTTCACTGAAAAAAGGTCTTTCAAACAGGTTTACTAGCCTGAACTGGTTGAATTTGGATCTTCTTCATGGCAAATGAGTTTTTACCTGGAATTTAATTCATTAAGGCTGAAAAGTGGGTTATGTCAAAAATGAGCGTTTCAGAGCGATTGGAGGCTGTTTTAGCACTGTTCAGTCGCCTAAGGCTGAAAAGTGGCTTATGTGAAAAATGAGCGTTTCAGAGCGAGAGCAGCCTGTTTTTGCACTAAGCTGCATTTCACTGAAAAAAGGTCTTTCAAACAGGTTTACTAGCCTGAACTGGTTGAATTTGGATCTTATACATGGCAAAGGAGTTTTTACCTGGAATTTAATTCATTAAAGGTGAAAAGTGGCTTATGTCAAAAATGAGCGTTTCAGAGCGATTGGAGGCTGTTTTAGCGCTGAAAAGTGGCTTTTGTGAAAAATGAGCGTTTCAGAGCGAGAGCAGCCTGTTTTTGCACTAAGCTGCATTTCACTGAAAAAAGGTCTTTCAAACAGGTTTACTAGCCTGAACTGGTTGAATTTGGATCTTCTTCATGGCAAAGGAGTTTTTACCTGGAATTTCATTCATTAAAGGTGAAATGTGGCTTATGTCAAAAATGAGCGTTTCAGAGCGATTGGAGGCTGTTTTAGCGCTGAAAAGTGGCTTATGTGAAAAATGAGCGTTTCAGAGCGATTGGAGGCTGTTTTAGCACTGTACAGTCGCCTAAGGCTGAAAAGTGGCTTATGTGAAAAATGAGCCTTTCAGAGCGAGAGCAGCCTGTTTTTGCACTAAGCTGCATTTCACTGAAAAAAGGTCTTTCAAACAGGTTTACTAGCCTGAACTGGTTGAATTTGGATCTTCTTCATGGCAAATGAGTTTTTACCTGGAATTTAATTCATTAAGGCTGAAAAGTGGGTTATGTCAAAAATGAGCGTTTCAGAG